>NC_042971.1:26181062-26268562 GCF_901001165.1 Salmo trutta
TCATGTTGTTCTGTGCAAAAGAATACAAGAAAATAATTGCTGACATTTTGGTTTTAGAAGTGGGGGGGGGGGCATAAACTGCCGGGGGTCTGGTTGGGCATCTAAAGCTCATTTCCTGCATTTTTACACAATCCAATATGCCGTCTCGAATTTAGAACAAAAAGTAAGCAAAAATGCCCAAAGTCATCAAGCTAGGTAAGAGATCATTATTAAATATGTTTAAGTGATTCTAAAGACTGAACTAGATCAAAGGTAATTCAATAATAAATATTGTGTTGTACCTTTAACCAATACCCCAACAAAATAAGATCTCTTGAAAAAATACAAAGACTTTTGATTGTTTATTAAGACATCCTCTATATCAAATTTCAGTCAGACCGACCAGCCAGCTCGAGCCGTCTGCATGACCGACCCCCACCAGTTTAGTCAATAACTCAACTCTCTCCTAACACAATTTCCTTCCCAGTTCACATATTTAAGTTTTTTCATTCCCAAGGGAAAGGTTTGGAAACACAAAAGAAAAGAAAAACCACATACACCTCAAATATACATTAACAAACAGAAACAGCAAATCCTCCTTATAATTAATATCATAGGACTAATAGTACTGTAGAGCACTTTTTACTTGCACACAATAAAGCTGGGTTGCCCCGTCCTGTCCTTAGTGGTCGACTACCCTGCAGCGCCCTATTAGGTTCTTATTTTTCAGAGTAAATAATTCACGGACACTAGAGAAGCTTAACCAAGTTTAATTCTTCCCAAAGGGTCATTACAGCTGTAATTCAGACAAAAAAATATAATTTGCACAAGCACTGATATTTAACCCTTTCTCCTAGGCTGAGTCTCCTCCTCCTCCACAACTGAACATCCAACACATCTATGTTGCTAGACAGAACCTAAGTGATATCTGTTCTTCCTCACTTCATCTAACTTGACCTCTACCCCAAAGTGCTCACTCCTCCCCAACTCAAGGCTGTCATGGTTATTGATACATGACTGTCTCCTCTCCTCCCAGAGTATCCCTGATGGCTAACAATAACATATCCTGACAATGTAAATGTTATACATTACCTAGTCTCTCTCAGTGACATTGTTAGTTTCCAAGATCTCCACCCAACACATTCCAAAGCCATCTCTTTCCACAGAAAACCATTAACTTCTGACATAAAACCCAGTCTCTTCCACTCCTTATGCTTCTGATCTATCATGTATTTAATATCTCAATGTTTAAAGTGTAGCCCGAATCCAACAGTCCCTCCTCTTGAACAACAGCGTCCTAATGTTCAATTTATATAAACTTGGAAATTACTTCTAGATGGACAAACGATGATAATAAAACATGAATTTAAAAAACTAACAAAGAATTATAAATGAACAAACAATGATAACAAACATTCACCGTGAGGTTTACAAACTCAGAGACTTATGGCCTCAGTCCTATGATCACATCATACACACTTTTATTTCCATCTCTCATCACACAACAAAATACCATTCCAGCTGAATCTGCTGTCTTGTTCCATGTCAGATGGAACACTTTTTATTTCTCCACTTTCTCCTTCTGGTTCCTAAAAGAGTGATAGCATAAGACTTGGACAGCAACAAAAAACATAACGGTATTAACAGTGTGATAAGTTTTGCATAATTATATATGCATGACAACCCAAAGTTTGAAAACATGACAATTCCCTCTCTCTCTTAGCCTGACTATGTCTTCAGGATACTTTTCTGCTGAGGTTGGAAAAAATGAATGCTCTAAAAAAGCTTCCTCATGCTTTCACCCAGTCTTCCCCGTCAGACTACAGGATCCAAGAGGTGTTCCCAAGCCATGTCATTCTCACTTTGCTCCCCATCATCTTTCTCCATAGCCACCCGGAAGTTTACATACACCTTAGCCAAATACTTTTAAACTCAGTTTTTCACAATTCCTGACATTTAATCCTAGTAAAAAGTCCCTGTCTTAGGTCAGTTAGGATCACCACTTTATTTTAAGAATGTGTAATGTCAGAATTATAATAGAGAGAATGATTGATTTATTTCAGCTTTTATTTCTTTCATCACATTCCCAGTGGGTCAGAAGTTTACATACACTCAATTAGTATTTGGTAGCATTGCCTTTAAATTGTTTCACTTGGGTCAAACGTTTTGGGTAGCCTTCCACAAGCTTCCCACAATAAGTTGGGCGAATTTTGGCCCATTCCTCCTGACAGAGCTGGTGTAACTGAGTCAGGTTTGTAGGCCTCCTTGCTCGCACACACTTTTTCAGTTCTGCCCACAAATTTTCTATAGGATTGAGGTCAGGGCTTTGTGATGGCCACTCCAACACCTTGACTTTGTTGTTCTTAGGCCATTTTGCCACAGCTTTGGAAGTATGCTTGTGGTCATTGTCCATTTGGAAGACCCCATTTGTGAACAAGCTTTAACTTCCTGACTGATGTCTTGAGATGTTGCGTCAATATATCCACATCATTTTCCTTCTCATGATGCCATCTATTTTGTGAAGTGCACCAGTCCCTCCTGCAGCAAAGCACCCCCACAACATGATGCTGCCACCCCCGTGCTTCACGGTTGGGATGGTGTACTTCGGCTTGCAAGCCTCCCCCTTTTTCCACCAAACATAACAACGGTCATTATGGCCAAACAGTTCTATTTTTGTTTCATCAGACCAGAGGACATTTCTCCAAAAAGTATGATCTTTGTCCCCATGTGCAGTTGCAAACCATAGTCTGGCTTTTTTATGGCAGTTTTGGAGCAGTGGCTTCTTCCTTGCTGAGCGGCCTTTCAGGTTATGTCGATATAGGACTCGTTTTACTGTGGATATAGATACTTTTGTACCTGTTTCCTCCAGCATCTTCACATGGTCCTTTACTGTTGTTCTGTTATTGATTTTCACTTTTCGCACCAAAGTACGTTCTTCTCTAGGAGACAGAATGCGTCTCCTTCCTGAGAGGTATGACGGCTGCATGGTCCCATGGTGTTTATACTTGCATACTATTTTTTGTATAGATGAACGTGGTACCTTCAGGCGTTTGGAAATTGCTCCCAAGGATGAACCAGACTTGTGGAGGTCTAAAATGTATTTTGATTTTCCCATGATGTCAAGCAAAGAGGCACTGAGTTTGAAGGTAGGCCTTGAAATACATCCACAGGTACATCTCCAATTTACTCAAATGATGTCAATTAGCCTATCAGAAGCTTCTAAAGCCATTACATAATTTTCTGGAACTTTCCAATCTGTTTAAAGGCAGTCAACTTAGTGTATGTAAACTTCTGACCCACTGGAATTGTGATACAATGAATTATAAGTGAAATAATCTGTCTGTAAACAATTGTTGGGAAAATGACTTGTGTCATGCACAAAGTAGATGTCCTTACCGACTTGCCAAAACTATAGTTTGTTAACAAGAAATTGGTGGAGTGGTTGAAGAACAAGTTTTAATGACTCCAACCTAAGTGTATGTAAACTTCCGACTGCAACTGTACATCAGCAATGTTCTGCTCTGCTTGCTTTTACAAAGAGCTCAACTCATACACACTGAACTAATGCACAACCTCCCCCCTTATCCCCAGTTTAAGTTATGCCACTGGCTGGCACCATTCAAACCAATAACGGTTTGGAACTTTAAGTCCAATTATCTCAGAATCATGTTTTTGTAGATAGAACCTTATAGTCAGTCCCAAGCTCTCAACAAGCCAAAGACAATTTTCCATCTTACTGTATGTACATTTGATCTAAGCTAAAGCCTTTTGAATCTGAATACAGGAAATATGGCACTATATCTGGCCATGGTATAGAGTAGGTTAGATAGAAACCCTCTCTCTCTATCCACTGCACTGTGTAATTGATTGGAGGTTACATTGGACTCCAAGCCAATCCCAGACCACCCAAGCTCGGCCAAGCGGTCATATTAGCCCCAACCCTGATCCCATCCAACCACTACACACATTCTGTGTCTCTTAACCCCAACACACGCACACCAATGCCGGGAGCCGTGCGGGTTACAATTGAAACGGTGACCTTGAAGTCACTCTTCTTCCAGGTCACTCGAGTCACTTTCACATTCAGCAATATTCTCCTAGCATGATACGCTCTATTTAGTTTTCGGTCACACTGGCATTGATTAATCGATATTATTCGCAGCCCGCCTTTCATTTATGAGTCGTGACTTTCAAGTATGCCAGCCTAGTCGTTCCCCTGAGGTAAATCAGCTATATTGTATTCCAAATGAATGGAGGCAAGGATGAGCGTTGAGCACCAGTAATATCCATCCACCGGCGAGAAATGTGGCCCCGCGTCTGCGGGTAGTGATGACTCGTTTGGGTAGCCAAGGCAACAGACATTTTGCATTCCCTCACTCTCCTCCTCTACGGCTCCAAATTGGATATTTATTTTCTCATGCGCCTGAGGAAGGGCAGGAGGGGCAGGCAGCACCAGTCAGGAGGGAGGGTAGCGAGCATTACATCATCGCTTGCAGAGACCAGACACTTTTTTGACACAGGCTGCAGAGAGAGAAGGGGCTTTTTTCTCTCAAGTAGCGACCAATTTCCCAAAGCAAGTCACTGCCTGAGCCAGAATGCAGAGAGGGAGAGACATTTCTAGCTAGCCAATGCTGTTCTATTTTTAGAATTTGAATGATATTCTTGTTTTCTGCCTGTCACTGAGGTCTTTGACAGCTAACGGACTGCTGTGATTGTTGACAATTAGGGCTGCGTAGTAGGTGTATAGTGTGATTATAGTAGGTGTATAGTGTGATTATAGTAGGTGTATAGTGTGATTATAGTAGGTGTATAGTGTGATTATAGTAGGTGTATAGTGTGATTATAGTAAGTGTATAGTGTGATTATAGTAGGTGTATAGTGTGATTTATAGTAGGTGTATAGTGTGATTATAGTAGGTGTATAGTGTGATTATAGTAAGTGTATAGTGTGATTATAGTAAGTGTATAGTGTGATTATAGTAAGTGTATAGTGTGATTATAGTAAGTGTATAGTGTGATTTATAGTAGGTGTATAGTGTGATTATAGTAGGTGTATAGTGTGATTTATAGTAGGTGTATAGTGTGATTATAGTAGGTGTATAGTGTGATTATAGTAGGTGTATAGTGTGATTATAGTAGGTGTATAGTGTAATTATAGTAGGTGTATAGTGTGACTCTCTGGTTTCTGGGGGCGTGGTGATGTACAGCCGCTAGTGAAAGTCTATACACCCCTTTCACAGGTTTCTCGTTTTGCTGCCTTAAAATTACATCTAAAAAGGGATTAAACAATTTTAAAAAACAACGATGTCTAGATTGCATATGTCTTCACACCCCAGAGTACATTTTTGGTGGAAGTACCTTTGACAGCCATTACAGCCGTGAATAATTTAACAAGATTCTACCAACTTCGCACAACTCTTAGGGCTACAAATATACATTGTTTTTGTCAAAATTCCTCAAGCTCAATAAACTTGGTTGGGAATCATTGATAGACAGTAATATTCATACCTTGTTTCTGATTTTCAAGCATATTTAATTCAGGACTGAGACTGGACCATTCAGGAACACTTAACACCTCTTGGAAAGCCATTCTGGTGTGTCTTTGGCATTGAAATTTATGTTATTGAGCTGCAGGAAATGAAACCCTATCCCAGAGTTAGGTTTTCAGAAGACTGAAGGCTTTCATAATAATTTTTATCCTAACAAACTCCCCATTCCCTGCCGATGACAAGCACACCCATAACATAATGCTGCGACCACAATACTTGAAAATACAAAGGGATCAACAACATGGCATGCACTTCACATTACTGGCCTTCATGACAAAATTAAAAGAAGGAAGTCTGTGTTAAAAAAATCCACTCCAAATCAACCATTCTGTTTGCAGCAAGGCATTTAAGTAATCCTGCAAGACAACACGTCAAAGACATTAAGATACAGTGCATTAAGATACAGTGCAGACCCCTCAACTTTTTTTAGACCCCTCAACGTTTCAGCTTTACTCTAAAATGTATTAAATACATTTTTTCCTCATCAATCTACACACAATACCTCATAATGACAAAGCGAAAACAGGTTTTTATACATTTTTGCAAAAGTGTTACAAATAAAAAACAGATAGTATTCAGACCCTTTGCTATGAGACTCGAATTTGAGCTCAGGTGCATCCTGTTTCCATTGACCATCCTTGAGATGTTTCTACAACTTGATTGGAGTCCACCTGTGGTAAGTTCAATTGATTGGAAAGGCACACACCTGTTTATATAAGGTCCCACAGTTGACAGTGCATGTCAGAGCAAAAACCAATCCATGAGGTCGAAGGAATTGTCTGTAGAGCTCCGAGAAAAGATTGTGTCGAGGCACAGATCTGGGGAAGGGTCCCAAAAAAGTTTCCCAAAAGGAAACCTGGCACCATCCATACGGTGAAGCATGGTTGTGGGAGAATCATGCTGTGAGGTATTTTTCTGCAGCAGGGAGACTAGTCAGGATCGAGGGAAAGATGAACGGAGCAACATGCACAGAGATCCTTGATGAAATCCTGTACCAGAGCGCTCAGGACTCAGACTGGGGTGAAGGTTCACCTTCCAACAGGACAACGACCCTAAGCACAAAGCCAAGACAACACAGGAGTGGCTTCGGGATAAGTCTCTGAATGTCCTTGAGTGGCCCAGCCAGAGCCCGGACTTGAACCCGATCGAACATCTCTGAAGAGACCTGCAAATAGCTGAGCAGCGATGCTCCCCATCGAACCTGAGAGAGCTTGAGAGGATCTGCAGAGAAGAATGGGAAAACTCCCCAAATACAGGTGTGCCAAGCTTGTAACGTCATACCCATGAAGACTCGAGGTTGTAGTCAATGCCAAAGTTGCTTCAGCAAAGCACTGAGTAAAGGGTCTGAATGCATATGTAAATGTGATATTTCCATTTTTTATTTTTAATACATTTTCTGAAACCTGTTTTTGCTTTGTCATTATGGGGTATTGTGTGTAGATTGATGAGGGGGAAAAACAATGTAATAAATTTTAGAATAAGGCTGTAACTAACAAAATGTGGAAAAAGTCAAGGTGTCTGAATACTTTCCGAATGCACTGTATACTGCATAGGCACTGCATTGTCTGAGGTACCCGGACACTCTTTCACTCTCTGTCTCTTCCTCCTCTCTCTCCATATTTATTTCTGTCTATTCCTATCATCTCATCATCTTATGCCTTTCTGAAGCCAAATTGTTAACTCCATCTCTTTTTCTCTCTCTCCTTCCATTGCTCCTGTTCTCACTCTTCCCCCTCCCTCTTCCTTTCTCTTCTTCCGCCTCTCTCAGGTGTATCCCCCCATCTCTGTGCCTTCTCTGGGTTGGTTGGGCTACAGGCTGCCATGCTTCCATACCTGCCCCAGGAGAGCAACCACACGCACACGCACTCACACTCAAACACACACAAAATTAGATTGGCGCGACCGTGACTGGTTGTTCCGGTACTGTGTGCGTGTGTGACAGGCGCTGCAAAAGTGAGGGAAAGGGAGAGCAAAAGAGGGAGGAGGGGGAGAGGTGACATCATTCTCTGTGGAAACCCTTTCCTCTGCAGTGACGTCAGCTACAGACGGTCGGCGGGCTAGGCAGCGTGGGCGATAGCGGCCCCACTAGTCTACTGATTGCAGTGCAGCACTACGCCAAGATATCAGCCTGTGTGTGTGTGTGTGTGTGTGTGTGTGTGTGTGTGTGTGTGTGTGTGTGTGTGTGTGTGTGTGTGAGAAAGAGAGCGAGAGAGAGCAAACACCTCTGCCCAAGCCAGTACAACTGTTCCTATTTCAATTCCAGTCCCCTTCTCTTCTTCCCTTTGACTGGTTATTTACGCATAATAATCAGCTTTGGTACATGTGGTAAAGCGAGACCAGACATGAAAATAAAGACGTGTGGATATGTGCATGTTAGAGAAAGTGTGTATGCGAGACTGGCATTACCCCACCTCCTCTCTCCCCTTCTATAAATAGACTGTGGCACTTCGCCAAAGATGAAGATGTTGAGAGGGATTTTTTCCCAAACCGCTCCTTTCCAAGCAGCACCGGCCGTCTCTTGCAGCCATTTTCACCTGTCTCTGACTAGATGACAAAGTCTGAATCGGTCCTTTATTATTCACATCAGACATGACACACTGAGACCTGTCTGGTTAAAAGGTTAGACAACACAGAGGAAATGAATGGGGAGTGCAGACAAGTTTGTTGGTTTGTGCCATTGTGGTGTAATGTAAGGTCTAGTGGCAAATCTGTCGTCTCTACCACATAGTGACACTAAACAAGATACCATGGACACTCTCACAGAATACACTACTGAGCCAAATCAAGTTGTACTGAGCTGACCTGCTTACACATCCACCAATTTGTGAAAATATGTGGCAAAAAATATGCAAGCCAGCACCGTTTTCTTCGGGTTGGCAAGACATCGCGCAAACATCTCTTTGAAACAACCTACTTTGACCTTACTTCGCTAAGCAGCCCGAGTATTCTCCTGCTTCCGAGCTTGTTCAAAGTTATAGGCTAGGGCATTGACTTTAGTGCCAACACCTCTTTCCTCTCGTCTATCCGTGCTGCCAGATAAAGTTATATCAGCCGTGACTCCAACCAGCCATGGAAGCCTCTGTCTGAATACTGAAGAGGTCATCCTGCTCTGTACTAATTTTAATCCACACAATACCATTCTATATATTTGGCTAGGATTCTCCTTCCTTGGAAAATTAATTGATATACTCAAAACGTATTTCTCCGTTTACTAGTCAGTGTTTACCCATCCACTCCGAACACACACACAACTTCCACAGCTACTGCTCTCAGACCAGCTGCTACCGAAGCACAGTTTATCATGTAACGACACCCCGTGCTCATAAAACCTGTTATTTCCCCTGCCTCCTGCTGCAGTACTGGTCCCATAATCACTACCAATGTTACTCCACCATAAAGATAATGTTTTACTATGATATTTATCTCGTGGCCTGGGCGATCTAGCTAGCGGTTAGTGCCGCTGTCTCCACCTTGTACAAAACTCTTTCCATAATAGACCATGTGAATCCAGGTGAAAGCTATGAACCCTTATTGATGTCACCTGTTAAATCCACTTCAATCAGTGTAGATGAAGGGGAGGAGACAGGTTAAAGAAGGATTTTTAAGCCTAGAGACAATTGAGACATGGATTGTGTGTGGCATACAGAAGGTGAATGGGCAAGACAAAAGATTTGAGTGTCTTTGAACCAACTTGACACAACTGTGGGAAGCATTGGAGTCAACATGGGCCAGCATCCCTGGAGAACGCTTTGGACACCTTGTAGAGTCCATGCCCTGATGAATTGAAGCTGTTCTGAGGGCAAAAGCGGGTGTAGCTCAATATTAGGAAGGTTTTCCTAATGTGTTGTACACTCAGTGTATATTTGCCCATGTTGGTTTGGGTTCGAATCCAGCCCACTGTCTTTGTGACAAACTCTCTACCTTTCCCACCATCTCTCCTTTGTCCAATAAATACAGAAATAAATACAATACAAATTACCTGTATTTCTCTCTCTCGTCCCAGACCCTGCCCGTGTCAAAGACATGCCACCTGCCATCTACGTGGCCATTGGCCTGCCAGGCTTCATCCGTTGCCCTGTAGACGCCAACCCGCCTGTCACGCTGGTCAAGTGGACAAAAGATGGCAACCCCCTCCGGATAGAGAAGGTGAATTAAGGGTCATATTCATTAGAACACACTGTAGCAAAATGTTTTGCAATGGAAAACAAAAATGTGCATTTTGTTATTGGACACGCTCAGGAAGCCCCTCCTGGTTTAAGTCCCTTTTCTTATGCCTAATGAATATGACCCATAACATTCAGAGATAAATGTATTGTGTAAAACCGATATAATTGTCTGTTAGGTAGGAATAGGGAATGGTATCAGCTCTATTTCTTCTATTTCTATTGGCAATGTTCAGAACGTTTCACATCACTGAAGCCTGTTTGACATCACTGAATCCAAAATCTCTCATGGACAGACGCACGTAACATAAGATGGTATCATAGCGTCTGTCAACAGATTGTGGGATGCGACGTGTAACGAGGAACTTTGTTCTGCGCTCAGATTTTTCGTCAATGATCATTTGGACAAATCACGATTTCGCATCTTTTGAATTTCGGAAGAGGAGGGGACATTTAGCCCATAGACTTGCCCGAAACTTCCGTTTAGGGGGGTGGAGACTTTACTAGTCTTAGTATATTTTCTTATACTTATATCTTCCCCCAGAACTGAATTCTTAGTGGAGTAGGGTGAAGTTGCCCCGCCTAGACATTGATCTAAAGTCAGTTTTGTGTTTTTCCCCCCTAATGGTTAAGTTTAGGGCTAAGGGGTAGGCTGATCGTAGATCTGTGCCTAGAAGGGCAACTTCTACCTGAGTTTGGATGACAGACTGTGAAATCTCCTCAGGCTTGGAACTGCAACAAAGGTGATGAACTAAGCTCTTCACATGTGCATTAAAGAGGACGTCCTAGTGGCTAAGTTTCCTAGTTTAAGGCTTCTAGGGGTGGATCAATTGTTGTGTATATCCCAGACAAAATCTAGCTGTTCTTTCTGTTTCCTTCCCCTACTTTTTGCCCTTGCTTTCATTCCCTTTTGATTCAGAACTTTTAACTACTGAGAACAATCGGGGACTGATCGTACCTCTCACTTCCTTGAAGCCACAGTCTCATCAGCTCTATGCAGGATGACGGGATAGTGCTGTGCCACTGGTGAAGCCACAGTCTCATCAGCTCTATGCAGGATGACGGGATAGTGCTGTGCCACTGGTGAGCCCAGCCATACAAACATTGCGATGTCATAGCGTTAGCTCCTCTTTGTTCCCACAGTACCCTGGTTGGAGCCAAATGGAGGACGGGAGCATCCACGTGGCCGAGGTGACGGAGGACTCTCTGGGCACCTACACCTGCATGCCTTACAATGCCCTGGGCTCCGAGGGATGGTCCGCTCCCACTCCTCTGGTGCTAAAGGTACGCAGGCTGATACTAACAGTAATTAGCGTAGCGTGCTAGTTAGTATATCAATCAATATGCATTTTACATGGAAAGACTATCATGCTTCGAGTTAGCCTAACGGCTACACCCATCTCAGTCTCTGTTGCTCTAATCGCACCCCCGTTGGGGAACACTCTCTCTGGGCAGGATCCCCCTAAGTTCTCGATTGTTCCCGGAGGGGAATACAGGCAGGAGGCTGGGAGAGAGCTGGTCATCCCCTGTGCGGCTGAGAGAGAATTTCCCTATCCCAATATCACATGGCGGAAGGTAAGTGAAGCGACCCTCCCACCATCCAAAGGACTCATGCTGTGGCCTGGTCTACCAGTCTTTACTTTATAATCGGACAGAGCTACAGCTCCTCTTCTCCATCCTTTCACTCTAAAGGGAAACGTTGCTGTACACTCACACAGTCTATTTGACAAAGCTACTCGCTGCTAGTAAATCCCCAAATGATGTAATGTTAAGTGATAACGGGTGGTTATTACTACCATGTCATTTCTAAACCAGACACCGCCAAATGTGGTTCGATGGTGATGTTTATATTGGAGTCATCTTTTCCACAAGGAATGAGATGAGGTTGCAATCAAACTGGCTCCTAGAAATCACAATGTTTTAATTGCATTTTAATGGTGGCGTTATCAGTTGGAACAATCAAGGGAAACGCATTAGCGTTAGCCTTCAATTGTCTCTTGATTATGGAGCTTCTTAATCTCTCCCAATGAAAACAATGTGATTTGCGGTTGTTTGTCTCCCTTTACCATCGCCGTGATGCCGATGCCGAAATGTTTTGTTATATGAGTAGCTGAGGAAGGATAGTCTCTTCCAACAGCCACAGTGACTGAGGAAGCACAAGCTTTAGTCTTTAGTGCTAGTCTTTCTGTTTTTCCTGTCTGTCCGTCTACTAATCTACCTGTCTGTGTGTCTCTGTCTGTCTGCCTTCCTTTTTGTCTATCTTCCTTTTTGTCTACCTGTCTCTGTCTGTCTGCCTTCTATTTGTCTACCAGTTTGTCTATCTGTCCTGTTCTCGGTCTCTGTCTCTGTCTGTCTCTGTCTATCTACTAATCTACTGTCTGTCTGGAGGCTATGTGGGTGGGTGATAATTACCTTCCTTGCCAGAACCAATACAGTATGTGCTGTTCTGTGAGATGTGACTCCTCTCTCTTTCCCTCTGTCTTTTTAAGGTAGGGAAGCCCAGTAAAAGCAAGCACAACGTCCTTCCCACCGGCAGCTTACAGTTCAAGTCCCTGGGCAAGGAAGACCACGGGGAGTGGGAGTGTGTCGCCACCAACGTTGCCACGAGCATCACTGCCAGCACACACCTCCAAGTTTTTGGTACAAGCCACTCCGCCGTACACATGCACAGGAAGAGGCATAAACACTCATGCACACACACATCAAACACACACAGGAACAGGTACATACACACACACGCAAAGGAACACGTAATCAAATACAAGTAATAGGAAGCTGAGTAGTACTGGGTTGTATTCATTATGCGACAAACGGAGGAAAACAGACTGAAAGGGACAGGGACAACCTGATCTTGTCCAATCAGAAATGGGAATTTTCATGATCTGTTGCAAAATGTTTTAAAATGGTTTCCGTTCCATGCCTTAATGAATAGGACCCTTGTGTGATCTAAGGATAGTGAAGAAAGGCAGGGCTGTGCAGAGCAGCGTCAACAGCTGACAGTTTGCCAAAGCTCGACGCGTCAGCCAAAGCACCTGGGGGACATGTGCAATGAGCATTTTGCAAGGTCAATGAAGTCGCGCCAGCATTCGCAAATCACAGATGAGCGAACTGGGCTGGGCTCGCAGCATTGGGGAGGTAGACACAGAGACTGTTTCCACTGCTGAAAGCTCTACAGTTGTGGCCAAAAGTTTTGAGAATGATACAAATATTAATTTCCACAAAGTTTGCTGCTTCAGTGTCTTTAGATATTTTTGTCAGATGTTACTATGGAATACTGAAGTATAATTACAAGCATTTCATAAGTGTCAAAGGCTTTTATTGACAATTACATGAAGTTGATGCAAAGAGTCAATATTTGCAGTGTTGACCCTTCTTTTTCAAGACCTCTGCAATCCGCCCTGGCATGATGTCAACTTCTGGGCCACATCCTGACTGATGGCAGCCCATTCTTGCATAATCAATGCTTGGAGTTTGTCAGAATTTGTGGGTTTTTGTTTGTCCACCCGCCTCTTGAGGATGGACCACAAGTTCGCAATGGGATTAAGGTCTGGGGAGTTTCCTGGCCATGGACCCAAAATATCAATGTTTTGTTCCCCGAGCCACTTAGTTATCACTTTTGCCTTATGGCAAGGTGCTCCATCATGCTGGAAAAGGCATTGTTCGTCACCAAACTGTTCCTGGATGGTTGGGAGAAGTTGCTCTCGGAGGATGTGTTGGTACCATTCTTTATTCATGGCTGTGTTCTTAGGCAAAATTGTGAGTGAGCCCACTCCCTTGGCTGAGAAGCAACCCCACACATGAATGGTCTCAGAATGCTTTACTGTTGGCATGACACAGGACTGATGGTAGTGCTCACCTTGTCTTTTCCGGACAAGCTTTTTTCCGAATGCCCCAAACAATCGGAAAGGGGATTCATCAGAGAAAATTACTTTACCCCAGTCCTCAGCAGTCCAATCACTGTACCTTTTGCAGAATATCAGTCTGTCCCTGATGTTTTTCCTCAAGAGAAGTGGCTTCTTTGCTGCCCTTCTTGACACCAGGCCATCCTCCAAAAGTCTTCGCCTCACTGTGCGTGCAGATGTACTCACACCTGCCTGCTGCCATTCCTGAGCAAGCTCTGTACTGGTGGTGCCCCGATCCCACAGCTGAATCAACTTTAGGAGATGGTCCTGGCGCTTGCTGGACATTCTTGGGCACCCTGAAGCCTTCTTCACAACAATTGAACCGCTCTCCTTGAAGTTCTTGATGATCCGATAAATGGTTGATTTAGGTGCAATCTTGCTGGCAGCAATATCCTTGCCTGTGAAGCCCTTTTTGTGTAAAGCAATGATGACAGCACGTGTTTCTTTGCAGGTAACCATGGTTGACAGAGGAAGAACAATGATTCCAAGCACCACCCTCCTTTTGAAGCTTCCAGTCTGTTATTCAAACTCAATAAGCATGACAGAGTGATCTCCAGCCCTGTCCTCGTCAACACTCACACGTGTGTTAATGAGAGAATCACTGACATGATGTCAGCTAGTCCTTTTGTGACAGGGCTGAAATGCAGTGGTAATGTTTTTGGGGGATTCAGTTCATTTGCATGGCAAAGAGGTACTTTGCAATTAATTGCAATTCATCTGATCGCTCTTCATAACATTCTGGATTATATGCAAATTGCCATCATACAAACTGAGGCAGCAGACTTAGTGAAAATTAATATTTGTGTTATTCTCAAAACTTTTGGCCACGACTGTCTAGTTTGTTTGATAAATAAGGACAACCGATAGATAAACTGGCTTGTTGTGTATAGGCCGTCCAGTTCCGATTATGCTTTTTTGGAGTAGTGTTAGTGTCCATAGCTACAGCTGGCTATGGAAAAAGACCACTTAGTCTTCAGTTAGCTGTCTGCTATTATTGCCTGTATGGAGGTCTTTGTGCGTGGGGGCAAGATTCACAGACGGGGGTATTCGGGACACTGTTAAGCTGTGTCTTCTGTCTGGCATTCAACAGTCGAAGGAACAATTTGCAGGCGTTTCATTTGCCAATGAATTTCTCTCTCACATCCAATTGGATGATTGTGTTAATGTATACTGAACAAAAATATAAATGCAACATGCAATAATTTCAATGGTTTTACTGAGTTACAGTTCATATAAGGAAATCAGTCAATTGAAATAAATTCATTAAGGCCCTAATCTATGGATTTCACATGACTGGGCAGGGACGCAGCCACCCACTGAGGAGCCAGGTCCAGCCAATCAGAATAAGTTTTTCCCCACAAAAGGCCTTTATTACAGACATAAATACTTTTCAGTTTCATCAGCTATCCGGGTGGCTGGTCTCAGACGATCCCGCAGGTGAAGAAGCCAGATGTGGAGATCCTGGGCTGGCGTGGTTACACATGGTCTGCGGTTGTGAGGCCAGTTGGACATACTGCCAAATTCTCTAAAATGACATGGTGGTGGCTTATGGTAGAGAATTAAACATTCAATTATCTGGCAACAGCTCTGGTGTACATTCCTGCAGTCAGCATGCCAATTGCACGCTCCCTCAAAACTTGAGACATCTGTGGTATTGTGTTGTGACAAACTGCACATTTTAGAGTGGCCTTTTATTGTCCCCAGCACAAGGTGCACCTGTGTAATTTTTACATTTTAATTTAAAATTTGTACCGTTATTTTACCAGGTAAGTTGACTGAGAACACATTCTCATTTACAGCAACGACCTGGGGAATAGTTTCAGGGGAGAGGAGGGGGATGAATGAGCCAATTGTAAGCTGGGGATGATTAGGTGGCCGTGATGGTATGAGGGCCAGATTGGGAATTTAGCCAGGACACCGGGGTTAACACCCCTACTCTTACGATAAGTGCAATGGGATCTTCAATGACCTCAGAGAGTCAGGACACCCGTTTAACTTCCCATCCGAAAGACGGCACCCACCACAGGGCAGTGTAGGGTAATGATCATGCTGTTTAATCAGCTTCTTGATACCGCTAGCGGGACACCTGTCGACAACATTCAGTGAAATTGGAGGGCATGCAATTCAAATAAATAATCATAATATTAAACATACAAGTTTCTTATATTGTTTAAAAACTTACATTCTTGTTAATCTAACTGCATTGTCCGATTTACAATAGGCTTTACAGTGAAAGCATACCATGCGATTGTTTGAGGACGGCGCCCCATATCAACATATTTTTCAACCAGTACAGGCTTCATAAAATCACAAATAGCGATTAAATAAATCACTTACTTTTGAAAATCTTCCTCTGTTTGCAATCCCAGCTACAACATGAATGGTCGTTTTGTTAGATAAAATCCTTCTTTATATCCCAAAAGTCTGTTTAGTTGGCGCCATCGATATCAGTAATCCACTCGTTCAACATGCAGACAAAGGAGTCCAAAACCACTCAACTTTGTTCAAATAAGTCAAACTACATTTCTATTAAATCCTCAGGTATCCTAAAATGTAAATAAACTATAATATTTAATACGGAAAGAAGTATGTTCAATAGAAAAGTAAAATTAGCAGGTGCGCCTTTATCGCGCGCCGACAGACTGATTTTCCACTGGGACTCTTTGTACCATAACTCCAACTTATTACTCGTTTTGGAAGAAACAAGCCTGAAACCTTAAACAAAGACTGTTGACACCTAGTGGAATCCATAGAAATTGCAATCTGGGAGCTTGAATTGCATAGGACCCATAGCTTTCCATTATAAGAGCCTGGGACCTCCAAAAAAGAATTTAGGTTGGTTTTTATTTGGATTTTCTCCTACCATATCAATTGTGTTATAGTCTTATACATAATTTTAACACTTCTACAAACTTCAAAGTGTTTTCTTTCCAATGCTGCCAATTATATGTATGCTACAGTATAATCTCTATCAGAGAAAAGTTCTCACCCAGAGTCACCTATATGGAGTTGTAAAGAAGTTGGCCACACTCACACACACAATGTGGCTCTGATCAGGTCTAGTCTAGCTGGCTCAGAGGCCTAAGCTTGTTCTTTAGACACCATGCCAAGAGTTGCTATGACCCATAATCTCAATGCACATAGATAAACAGATTGAAGACCACTCTAATGAAACTCAGGCCTACCACCTTAGCATAGTCCTAACACAACCACACAAAGCCTACACATATGAGCAAGAGCTGACTTCCTTCAAGGCCAACGTGTGTGTGTGTGTGTGTGTGTGTGTGTGTGTGTGTGTGTGTGTGTGTGTGTGTGTGTGTGTGTGTGTGTGTGTGTGTGTGTGTGTGTGTGTGTGTGTCTGATTTAAGTACATGTGTGGTTTATGCTTCATGCTTTACTCTCTCTTTCACTCTCACCCTCCTCACTATCCCCATTCCCCACATGACTCCCCCTCCCCAGGCACAAGCCCCCACGCCCCAGCCAACGTCCACGCAGCGGTCTCCACCACCTGGGTCAACATGTCGTGGGAGGCAGGCTACGACGGTGGCTTCGAGCAGACATTCTCAGTCTGGTATGGCCATGTGTGAGTCATCCCAGCATGCTTTGCTTCCTGCTTCTTCCTTCTTCAACCGTTTTTCCCTCTGAGGCTACGTCCCAATTCTTCAGTATTCTCCCTCCAGTCAATGCTTCCACACCAATCCAGTGTTTTGAAATAAGTGACAAGGAGGAGTGTACACGTGCGTACTTCTTGAATAGGGTGGAGAATGGGGATGCAGCCCGAATGTTTTTTTTTGGAAACCTTAGCCCCTCTCTGCCCCCTTCTGTGCTTTTATTCCTAGGGGAGGCTGCTGCACTTTTGCTGGGGAGGAGGGCGCTTGGATGGGGTAGTGGAGTAGAAGTTGCCACTTGACACTGGTCTGAGTTCAGTCTCAAGTTTTAAGGTTAGGGTTTGGGGAAGGGTGGGCTGTTCCTCAATTCAAACCAAAGTTTATTGGTCACGTTCACAGATTTGCAGATGTTGTCGCAAGTGCTGCGAAATGCTTGTGTTTCTAGCTCCAACAATGCAGCAATATCTAGCAATACAATAACAATACACACATAATCCAGAAGTAAAAAAAATAACAAGAAATGAAGACATTTCAGAACGAGCAATGTCAAAGTCTGGAATATAAAAATATATGTATATACAGTTGAAGTCGGAAGTTTAACATACACTTAGGTTGGAGTCATTAAAACTCGTTTTTCATCCAGTCCACAAATGTCTTGTTAACAAACTATAGTTTTGGCAAGTCGGTTAGGACATCTTACTTTGTGCATGACGCAAGTCATTTTTCCAACAATTGTTTACAGACAGATTATTTCACTTCTAATTCACTGTATCACAATTCCAGTGGGTCAGAAGTTTACATACACTAAGTTGACTGTGCCTTTAAACAGCTTGGAAAATTCCAGAAAATTATGTCATGGCTTCAGAAGCTTCTGATAGTCTAATTGACATAATTTGAGTCAATTGGAGGTGTACCAGTGGATGTATTTCAAGGCCTACCTTCAAACTCAGTGCCTATTTGCTTAACATCATGGGAAAATCAAAAGAAATCAGCCAAGACCTCAGAAGAAAATTGTAGACCTCTTCAAGTCTGGTTCATCCTTGGGAGCAATTTCCAAACGCATGAAGGTACCACGTTCATCTGTACAAACAATAGTACACAAGTATAAACACCATGGGACCACGCAGCCGTCATACCGCTCAGGAAGGAGACGCGTCTCCTACAGATGAACGTACTTTGGTGCGAAAAGTGCAAATCAATCCCAGAACAACAGCAAAGGACCTTGTGAAGTTGCTGGAGGAAACAGGTACAAAAGTATCTATATCCACAGTAAAACGAGTCCTATATCGACATAACCTGAAAGGCCGCTCAGCAAGGAAGAAGCCACTGCTCCAAAACCGCCATAAAATAGCCAGACTACGGTTTGCAACTGCACATGGGGACAATGATCGTACTTTTTGGAGAAATGTCCTCTGGCCTGATGAAACAAAAACTGTTTGGCCATAATGACCATCGTTATGTTTGGAGGAAAAAGGTGGGAGGCTTGCAAGTCAAAGTACACCATCCCAATCGTGAAGCACGGGGGTGGCAGTATCATGTTGTGGGGGTGCTTTACTGCAGGAGGGACTGGTGCACTTCACAAAATAGATGGCATCATGAGTTAGGAAAATGATGTGGATATATTGACGCAACATCTCAAGACATCAGTCAGGAAGTTAAAGCTTGGTCACAAATTGGTCTTCCAAATGGACAATGACCCCAAGCATACTTCAAAAGTTGTGGCAAAATGTCTTAAGGACAACAAAGTCAAGGTGTTGGAGTGGCCATCACAAAGCCCTGACCTCAATCTCATAGCAAATTTGTGGGCAGAACTGAAAAAGCGTGTGCGAGCAAAGAGGCCAACAAACATGACTCAGTTACACCAGCTCTGTCAGGAGGAATGGGCCAAAATACACCCAACTTATTGTGGGAAGCTTGTGGAAGGCTACCCGAAACATTTGACCCAAGTTAAACATTTTAAAGGCAATGCTACCAAATACTAATTGAGTGTATGTAAACTTCTGACCCACTGGGAATGTGATGAAAGAAATAAAAGCTGAAATAAATCATTCTCTCATCTATTATTCTGACATTTCACATTCTTAAAATAAAGTGGTGAACCTAATTGACCTATTACAGGGAATTTTTACTAGGATTAAATGTCAGGAATTGTGAAAAACTGAGTTTAAATGTATTTGGCTAAGGTGTATGTAAACTTCCGACTTCAACTGTATATGGTGAATAGACAGTGTGGAAAGTAAATGAATCGAAAAGGTGTGTACAGCATTAGTTATATAGAATGAGCCGTGACTAGAATACAGTTTATACATATAAAGTGGGTAAAAACAGTATGGAAACATTATTAGACCAGAATGGTCAAAACCGGGAAAGCTAGAAACAGACAGGAGCAAGGGGAAAAACGCTGGTAGGCTTGACGAACAAAACGAACTGGCAACAGACAAATAGAGAACACGGGTATAAATGCACAGGGGATAATGAGGGGAGATGGGAGACACCTGGTGGGGGGTGGAGACAAGCACAAAGACAGGTGAAACAGATCAGGGTGTGACACACTCTGAGATGCTTTGTGAAAACAGACCCTAAAGCATCATCCACTGAGCTCCTTATAGACCACCACCACATCACTCACAATCCAGACCAGACCTGTCGCGGCTCATCATTCCACTCCCAAACAGACACACAGCCAATGGGCTCGCCCCTTAACGACCCCAGATAAAAACCAGCGAGAAGAACTGTATCAGACTGTAACAATCCCTAAACGGGGTAGTTGTTATTACGAAGCGAATATAAATCACCTTATTAAGAACGAGGAGAACAATTAGCGAGAAGAGCACGGCACAATTAGTCCGCTCTTTAAGCACTCCGGGCCTCTAAAAAAAAAAAAAGTAATGCTTTATTAATGTGCTTTAAAAACTGTGTCGTGCCCACCCCCTATGCCCCCTTATGCCACGCCAACAGGCGCGTCATTAGACAACTCGGGTTTGCTTCGGAGACTCCACAGCACCCTTCCTCGCCCACTTCCAAAGGCACTTACCATATCAAGTAGATTTTATTAATAGAATGCTGTACTACTTAGGTGGTTAGTAACTAAGTTAATTCATATGCCTGTGCTTCACACTATTTTGCGGTATTATCAATCAAATCATCATACTTTTTGAACATTTTCTTTTCAGTTTGAGATGACTGATTCCTTTAGCGGTGCTGTCTTTTAGTTCCTATATTAGCACCAGGCAAGGTGTGTGATCAGATCTATTTATAACACACTGGAATTACTGCCACAGATCTCTGTGGCATCGTCTGGCCCCCATCGTCATCAACAACACAACTAAATCAGTTCAGCACGCTGCTGTACGTGTCATTCACGAGTTTGCTGATCACACATAAGACAATCCTGATCACTCACAGAAGTCAACACATACTTCTGCTTTTTCAATGGATGTGTCCCAAATGACACCCTATTGGCTATATATTGCACTACATAGGGAAAAGGGCGCTATTTTGGGGGGGACACAATGAGTAGACTACAACCTGTCCTGTAAGAGGATAGGCGTCATACTGTACTTAAGAAAACATGTTAAAGGAAAGTGATGGTGGGTTAGAGATAATTGTTCTCTAAAAGCACCTCTGGGGGTTTCCAGGGTTTCTATTTTGCCAAGCAAGAGTGAACAGAGCTTCTCCTCCACACTGTCCAGCCAACTGTCCCCCTTTACCCTCTCTCTCTCTCTCTCTCTCTCTCTCTCTCTCTCTCTCTCTCTCTCTCTCTCTCTCTCTCTCTCTCTCTCTCTCTCTCTCTCTCATTCTCACTCTCTCGCCTAGTGCGTATACCTCCACATAGTTGCTCTCCCTAACACTGATGCAACACTAGCAAGTAGCAACCTTCCACTTCTAATATTCCTGCCAAATATCACTATTTTATGGCCCCTGCTGCTCTTAGCTCTATAGAAAGCCTGCTGGGTCACTGTTGTTTGTTCATTGGTTTTTATTTGTTTGATTATGTTTCAGGTGTGAAGGACTGATATTCTATCGAAACTTGGATGATGAAAATTTTGGCGACAAATATGCCACAAACTCAGTGAACACCAGCCTCATATAACATTGCTTATTCTAACTCTGTCAGGTGATGAGGCTGTTATAACAGGTCACAAGCTCCATTCATAACCCTATATATTCTGTATATAGGCCCAGACCACTAATTCTAACCCCATGTCAAGACATTAGGTGGTTATAGCAGGTTGTAAGCCCCATTGATAGCCCTATGTTTTGGATGCAGTCATTGACTCTAACCATCATGTCAGTTGGACTGCTTTAACACCTTAAGTCAGGTCAATATGGTGTTATAACAGGTTGTAAGCTACTCTCCAGAGTATAAAAGCATGGCGTGTGAGACTGGCAGGTCACTGTGTGATGCAGAGCGTGCAGACGTTGTCACGGTTACCGCGGTGACTCGACAGGCAGCTGATGTTGGACCGCATCCCAAATTACGGCATCCCTATTCCCTATATAGTGAACCACTTTTGACCAGGGCCTGCACCCCTATTCCCTAAGTGCACTACTTTTGACCAGAGCCACATGTCTTTGAGCATTAGGCAGGGAGAGGCTGGTTTTGGAGGACAGTGTCAGTATGCAGGGAGCATGGCCAAAAAGCTCCCTGCAGCCGGCCGGGAGATCAACAGTTCTCATTACAAGGTCCTCTAGCAAACATGATGGTCAGGCCTCCACCGTGATGCGTTTACTCATGCGTGCACACACACACACACACACACACATAGTCGCAGACACACAGCCATAGAACACACGCGCACACACACACTCTCAAAAGCTTTAATAAGCATTGACATACTCATCAACGTGTAAAACACGTTAATGTGCTCACACAAGACACCCGTACACACGTTTCCACACGCTTGCGTGGACTGACACGTAAACACGGTCTGGCACATGTGTGATTGACCTGTTATCGAATTAGTGTTTAGTTCCGCTCACCCACCTAAGATGACAGCGTTAACTCGCTGCGCTAATGGTTAGCCTCAGTCAACAAAAGCAATATCACACAGGTTCCATCTCTTTCGTTTTTTTTTTCAGTATGTCATTATCAGCACATTGTTCTTGGAAGTCTGCTTTATATCAAATAAAAACAACTATTTCCCCAGAGACCACTCTCAAGTGCTGTTCAATTAAAAGCCCATTGAGTTGACTTCTGGGAATTATTACAGGATGTATCAGAATCGGTTAAAACTTAAATGTATGAAATATTCATAATACCGTAAGTAGAGGTGCCCCACTTCTTGAAATCCCAAATAAAAATCCCAAATCCAGACTAAAATACTCTGCATGGTCAATCCGCTGTCTTCAGTGGCCTTACGATCATGTCAATATGGCTAAATGGAGCCCTCCGCATTGTTACAACATTTGGGAAGCGCCCAGCGATGCGGTGCAGAGCTCAAATTTGCCTCTACAATCCTCTGGAGGCTCCGCAATTGTGTCAAACCCTCCGTACGGAGCCTTCCGATCGCATTCCCCGGAGCAAGCATAAATTGGCTTTTAGCCTCAGCAGGTAGGATGTACCCTCTTTATTTGTTTCATGTGTCAATCAAAGACGGTATCATGACACAAGGCGCGGCCCAGATGCAGACACAGGAGGCAGATGGTTGGAGTCTTAGATGTTTAATAATCCAAAAAGGCGTAGGCAAGAGAATGGTCGTGGACAGGCAAAAGGTCAAAACCAGTTCACAGTCCAGGAGGCACAGAGTGGCAGGCAGGCTCGAGGTCAAGGCAGGCAGAATGGTCAGGCAGGGTCCAGAAACAGGCAAGGGTCAAAACCGGGAGGACTAGAAAAAGGAGAATAGCAAAGGCAGGAGTACGGGGAAAACCGTTGACTTGGAACATACAAGACGAACTGGCACAGAGAGGAAACACAGGTTTAAATACACTGGGGAAAACAAGCGACACCTGGAGGGGGTGGAGACAATAAGGACAGGTGAAACAGATCAGGGTGTGACAGATGGAACCTCCACCAATCAGCACCCCGTGACCACATTACGAATGCACCGATAGCCACCATATCCTATTGCAATGACACCCACCATATGATTTACTCACTGACAACCAATGCACCGTTATATACACTGACAATTAAAATATTGTGCTATATAGCTACATTTCAACTGAGAAGATCATATGCACCAAAAGTGACAGCCAACCTAGCACAATAAACCCATTGACGGTGAAGTAATATACACACCCTCATAGTGAATGCATCATAAGACACACACCCTCATAGTGAATGCATCATAATACACACACCCTCATAGTAAATGCATCATAATACACACACCCTCATAGTGAATGCATCATAATACACACACCCTCATAGTGAATGCATCATAATACACACACCCTCATAGTGATGCATCATAATACACACACCCTCATAGTGAATGCATCATAATACACACACCCTCATAGTGAATGCATCATAATACACACACCCTCATAGTGAATGCATCATAATACACACACCCTCATAGTGAATGCATCATAATATACACACCCTCATAGTGAACGCATCATAATACACACACCCTCATAGTGAATGCATCATAATACACACACCCTCATAGTGAATGCATCATAATACACACACCCTCATAGTGAACGCATCATAATACACACACCCTCATAGTGAACGCATCATAATACACACAACCTCATAGTGAATGCATCATAATACACACACCCTCATAGTGAATGCATCATAATACACACAACCTCATAGTGAACGCATCATAATACACACACCCTCATAGTGAATGCATCATAATACACACACCCTCATAGTGAACGCATCATAATACACACACCCTCATAGTGAATGCATCATAATATACACACGCTCATAGTGAATGCATCATAATACACACACCCTCATAGTGAACGCATCATAATACACACAACCTCATAGTGAACGCATCATAATACACACACCCTCATAGTGAACGCATCATAATACACACAACCTCATAGTGAACGCATCATAATATACACACCCTCATAGTGAATGCATCATAATATACACACCCTCATAGTGAACGCATTATAATATACACACCCTGACAGCTGCCATGTCACTTAACATACATACGCACAATGGCGAAGACGAGAGAGTCACTAGATGTCGCCTCTGACGCCGCTGCACAATGATTTGCCGGGATTGGGAACGGCGGAAAAAGCGTCTGCGCTTGGCGTGTGCTGTAAATCACTGGGAGGCTTGTTGACAGACAGTCAGCTCACAGTAAGCACGTTGTGATTTTTCCCAGTCCCTATCATGTACACCATCACGCTATTCATGCATGTCTGTCAGGGGAAGTTATGCCTATGTATCACATGGCACAGGGACATGCTATATGAGGATTATGTTGCCCCCCCTTAGTGTATAGTGTTATCATTCTGACACATTTACATAAACCCATGGTTATCTGTTAAGGCCTACACTATGCTACAATATGAATGGAGATTGATGCCATGCATACTGACTGGAAAGTATAACATGGATGCAGACACGAGTATAGAACTCGTTCCCCAAAAATATTTTGTTGGGGGAGATTTGTTGCATTCAACTTCAGAAAAGTTGTGTTGTACCTAAAGCATGGCCCATCTTTGGCTTCCATGGGAATTTGCACGGCTGAGCGCAGCATGGGCTTGCCTCCATCAACTGTATGACTGTGTAAAATGATTTGACTGAAATACTGTGAAATTACATTCTGTAAATGAAATGCTGTAACAGAAATTATTTTACTGAAATGACATCACTGAATTGACTGGACTGCAATGGTATTCCTGAAATGACATTACAGAAATCCTGTTACAAGTGGTGTTACTGAAATTACATACTATAAAGCCTGTTAATGAGATAATGAGGCAGAAATATTGTTACAGAACTGACCAGACATAAATATTGTTACAGAACTGACCAGACATAAATCTTGTTACAGAACTGACCAGACATAAATCTTGTTACAGAACTGACCAGACATAAATCATGTTACAGAACTGACCAGACATAAATCATGTTACAGAACTGACCAGACATAAATCATGTTACAGAACTGACCGGACATAAATCATGTTACAGAACTGACCAGACATTTATCATGTTACAGAACTGACCAGACATAAATCATGTTTCAGAACTATCTAGACATAAATCATGTTACAGAACTGACCAGACAGAAGTCATGTTACAGAACTGACCAGACATTTATCATGTTACAGAACTGACCAGACATAAATCATGTTACAGAACTGACCAGACAGAAATCATGTTACAGAACTGACCAGACAGAAATCTTGTTACAGAACTGACCAGACATAAATCATGTTACAGAACTATCCAGACATAAATCATGTTACAGAACTGACCAGACAGAAATCATGTTACAGAACTGACCAGACAGAAATCATGTTACAGAACTGACCAGACAGAAATCATGTTACAGAACTGACCAGACAGAAATCATGTTACAGAACTGACAGGACATAAATTATGTTACAGAACTGACCAGACATAAATCATGTTACAGAACTGACCAGACAGAAATCTTGTTACAGAACTGACCAGACAGAAATCTTGTTACAGAACTGACCAGACATTTATCATGTTACAGAACTGACCAGACATAAATATTGTTACAGAACTGACAGGACAGAAATCATGTTACAGAACTGACAGGACATAAATTATGTTACAGAACTGACCAGACATTTATCATGTTACAGAACTGACCAGACATAAATATTGTTACAGAACTGACCAGACAGAAATCATGTTACAGAACTGACCAGACATTTATCATGTTACAGAACTGACAGGACAGAAATGTCCGTTACTAAAAAGACTGGGTGCATTGACTAAAAGTCTAGGTCCTCCACTTCGATTCCTATGTGTATTTTTCTCATCCCCCTCTCCCATGCCCATTCTCCTCTCTCCTTCCTTGCGTGCTCCTCTTACTCGCAGGGTGAAGAGGGAACAGCTGGGCCCACACGACTGGTTGTCTATGTCCGTGCCCGCTGGCCAGACGTGGCTGGTAGTGCCCGGCCTGGAGCCCCAGACGGCCTACCAGTTCAGTGTCCTTGCGCAGAACAAGTTGGGCACGGGCCCCTTCAGCGAGGTCGTCACTGTGAACACACTGGGTGGGTATTACGGTATTCACCTCTGACTTATGACCTATTGGACTGGGGAAGAGAGCCAAGCATAAGTGACATTACCTGGCGGGCACATGACACAACTGTGTGGTGTGATTGCAAGATGCATTGAGAATGAATTGAATGATGTGTGGTTTTGTTGTTAATAGTGATGTAGGTACTGGTGTTGGTTGCAGCAGCTGTAGTAGTAATGTTTTGTGGTTTTATAAGTTGCCTAGACTTTCAAAAGAACTAATACCAACAATTGCAGTTACATTGTGGGCCACTACTACTGCATTTAAATACAGCTCTCTAACCCCTCATCTGTTTCCATCGCTCCCTCTCTCCCTCTCTCTCTCTCTCTCTCTCTCTCTCTATCCAGTATTTCCTATAAGTACCCCTGAACCATTGGTGCTGCTTACCCCACCGCGGTGCCTCACAGCCAATCGGACGCAGCAGGGTGTCCTGCTCATGTGGATTCCGCCGGCCAACCACACTGCTCCGATCGAGCGCTACGTCATGGAGTTCCGGCTGGGGGAGAGGTGGGACATCCTTGATGACACCATCCCCGCCGGAGAGACCGAGCTGCTAGCCAGAGACCTCATTCAGGTAACTAGCCTAATGTATATACACTGCTTCATACGGAGGCAGAGCTGCTAGCCAGAGACCTCATTCAGGTAACTAGCCTGATGTATATACACTGCTTCATACGGAGGCAGAGCTGCTAGCCAGAGACCTCATTCAGGTAACTAGCCTGATGTAGATACACTGCTTCATACGGAGACAGAGCTGCTAGCCAGAGACCTCATTCAGGTAACTAGCCTGATGTATATACACTGCTTCATACGGAGGCAGAGCTCCTAGCCAGAGACCTCATTCAGGTAACTAGCCTGATGTATATACACTGCTTCATACGGAGACAGAGCTGCTAGCCAGAGACCTCATTCAGGTAACTAGCCTGATGTAGATACACTGCTTCATACGGAGACAGAGCTGCTAGCCAGAGACCTCATTCAGGTAACTAGCCTGATGTATATACACTGCTTCATACGGAGACAGAGCTGCTAGCCAGAGACCTCATTCAGGTAACTAGCCTGATGTAGATACACTGCTTCATACGGAGGCAGAGCTGCTAGCCAGAGACCTCATTCAGGTAACTAGCCTGATGTATATACACTGCTTCATACGGAGACAGAGCTGCTAGCCAGAGACCTCATTCAGGTAACTAGCCTGATGTAGATACACTGCTTCATACGGAGGCAGAGCTGCTAGCCAGAGACCTCATTCAGGTAACTAGCCTGATGTAGATACACTGCTTCATACGGAGACAGAGCTGCTAGCCAGAGACCTCATTCAGGTAACTAGCCTGATGTATATACACTGCTTCATACGGAGGCAGAGCTGCTAGCCAGAGACCTCATTCAGGTAACTAGCCTGATGTATATACACTGCTTCATACGGAGGCAGAGCTGCTAGCCAGAGACCTCATTCAGGTAACTAGCCTGATGAAGATACACTGCTTCATACGGAGGCAGAGCTACTAGCCAGAGACCTCATTCATCTAGTTTACTGTATATACACTGTTTTATGCAAAATGGCAGATGGCCAGTTATCCGCGGGGCTGGTGTGGGCGCATGCTTTGGTTCCAGCCAAGCTCATTAACACACCTTGATCCAAGACTATGGTTATGACTATGATGATTGGGGATGGGAGTCAGTTGTAGAAAGAAGTATGTTCTTCAAAGAAAACAACTATTTAACATTATTTTACACCAATAATTGTATCTTCCTTGTCAGACCCGAGTCTGTCTGATATCTCAATGAAGTCATAAAAAGTTTTAGGTTGCATCTCCAATGGTACCCTATTCCCTATTTGTAGTCCACTACTTTTGACCAGTGGCCTATAGGGCTCTGATCAAACGTTGTGCACTATATAGGGAATAGGGTGCAATTTGGGACATATCCTGAGTCTTATGTAAGCACACCATCTGGGGAGAGTTATATGTTAAAGTATAGACATTTATTTTCCCACCAACATTGAAAAAAATCCATGTTCTTTTGTTGTAGGTCGGATTGCGCTCCTGGCGTGAAGTGTTTACTCTCATTCTAACCATCAGTAACAGAGTGCATCCCAAAGTGCACCCTATTTCCTTTATAGTCCACTACTTTTGTCAAGGGCCCAAGTAGTATACTTTATACCATATCAGCACTATAAATATAATAGGGTGCCATTTGGGACGCAGACACATTCTATGCAGGTACATTATTCTAGCTTGACTCCCAACACCCACACACACTTCTCTATCACGTGTTTCACATTTAGCAGCACAATTCACATTTAGCAGCACAATGTAGCACAATTCTGAAGCTCGCTTTTTACTCCAGCTATTGAGGTAATTGGACCCCAAGGGACTGTCTATTTGGGGCTCTGTCTTCCTCTTCTTCAGTAACATACTGTTAGAGATGTGACACGTTTTCTTGTCCACTTTGACAGGTCGATTTCCTTGTGGTTTTCCTCCTAAAACGAACAAACTTTGATTTCTTTTTTGTGAACAATAGTTTTTATTGACTGTAAGAAGTGTTACATGAATGACAGTGTACAACTTGAAACAGATGTTGTACACACACTTCTTTAAAAGCATTTATCTATATTTTATTGCATGAAATGTATCCGCTATCATTTCCTATGATCAACAATAACGTTTGAACATCAGATCGTCAGTTACTAACTATCAAAGGGACTATCGTTACTGCAATATTCTCTGTTTCCTGAAATGTTGCCTTTCGGACAAGATACCCTCATGGCTATCCAACTCGATGGACTCTCTATTTACCGAGCGGACAGGACATCGGATTCAGAGAACTCCAGAAGGGGAGGAGTTTGTCTCTTCATCAACAGCAAATGGTGTGCAGACTCGGAAGTCTCTACCTAATTGTTTACCCATATTGGAATACCTGATGGTCAAATGCAGACCCTTCTACTGCCAGAGAGAGTTTTCAGCTGTTATTGTGAGTGCTGTATATATTCCACCTCAGGACAACAACAACAACAACAAGATGGCACTTAACAAACTGTACGAGGCTATAAATAAGCAGAAAGCCATGCACCAGTAGGCTGCTTTTCTTGTTGCCAGTGATTTTAATTTCAGCATCACCAAGACACGCAGTGGCGTAGTGCAATGTTTTTGATGTAATGGAGCACCATCATTTCTCAAAGTTTGTAGCCTACTGACAGATCTAGCGTATTGACTATCATTGTACAATAGGCCTATGCATAAAATGCATCATCCAATTGCGACGTCTGCCTAATGCCCACACATATTCTCAAGGAAATGCTATATTTTGAATATCCTCAAACACCAAGTTAGGCATACTTAATCTCAGAATAGGCCGTCATCGCTGTCAATCGTGAATGATAATTCTTCACGTTTTACCTGTGAAAGGTCAAACTGTATCTGCAAGCCAATCATGTGACCTAAATCAGTTTCATGAGGATATGCATTTAGATCTTCTTGAATGCGAATTAAAGCAGATGGTGTTAACAAACTAATAGCCTTTCTTGTAGGCTTATTTTGTTTCAATCAAAACATATATCCTGCCTGGTGGCGCGCGCTGAGTTTAATGAGGTAATTGTTTTACTATTCAGCTTCAGATAAGAAATGACTGAGGAGGTGTTTTTGGTGTAACATTATTGTCCTACTATGCTATAGTATATGCTATTATTTTCAGTTCTGTTATGTAAAATACTAATGAATCATTATGTGATCTTGCAAGACAGACATTGATCCCGCTCTGATCTAACTTTACTAAACATGCACCATTGTAAGAAGTGATAATCTTCTATTTGTAGTAATAATACAATAGTTGAACCGTTTTGAACGAATACATTTCTTCCAGAATGAAAGAAAAGCAAGAGAGAGAGAGAGCGAGAGAGAAAGGTGGTCATTTTTTTCAGTTTCACTGACTTAGCTAGGAAATGCAGCTAGTTTAGGCTACTGAAACACCCTGCTCAACCAGAGGGATGCTATGCTATGACTATCCAACACAACACTGGAACTCTTCCAATACAAGGTATGCTTTTGGTTTTACTCATTTATTGCCACTGGGCCCCGCCTGTGTAAGTGCTAAACTGCTTTCTGACTGTACACTGTAACATTACTACATTGTAGCGAGTTTACTAACGCGAAGACAAGGAAGAAACCACCTTTTATCTACCTATAGGCTGCTATAGCGTACATATTTATTTACTTTGTCATTCTATTGTTTTCGTGGAATTTTTGTGGTAATTAAATCGAATGTATTTAGAATTTATCAGAATACATTTAGATGCATCACTGACGTTGTCCCCACAATGAAGGTTTGCTGCTTCCTCAATCAAAAGACCTGGATTAACATGACGTGTACACTAAGCTTAAGAAGGACAGAGCTTAAGAAGGACAGAGCTACTGCTCACAGGGCTATCACAGCCAACCCCGAGGCTATGGCTGAGGACACAAACGCGTAAAGAAGTCCCGCTACGACCACAACAGAGCCATCAAACAGGTAAAAGGACAATATTGGAACAAGGTGGAATCCTATTATACTGGCTCTGGCACTCAACCCACGTGGCAGAGGCTACAGTACAATAAGGACTACAAGGAATCCCTAGCTGTGATCTGCCCAATGACACCTCTCTACCAGTCGAACTCCATGCCTTTTATGCACACTTCGACGAAAACAACACAGAGCCCTTCTTGAGGGCCCCCGCTGATTCGGATGATCTCTCTGGGTGATCTCTTTTTCCTAAGCTGATGTAAGGTTTTTAAACGGGTAAATACTCGTAAGGCCGCAGGGCCAGACATTATTCCAGGGCGTGTCCTCAGGGCTTGTGCAGACCAGCTGGCAGGGGTCTTCACTGACATTTTCATCCTCTCCTTGTCCCAGTCTGTAATCCCCACATTTCAAAGTGACTACCATCATTCCTATTCCCAAAATCTCTAAAGCATTCTGCCATCCTAGCACTTGCATCTGTAATAATGAAGTGCTTTGAAAGGCTGGTCATGGCTAGGGTTGCAAAATTATGTGAACTTTCAATAAATTCCCTGGTTTTCCTGAAATCCTGTTTGGAGGATTCTGGATTTCCTGCTTATTCCCTACTGATTCTGGGAATCTTCCAACTGGGATTTAGGGAAGACCAGGGAATTTTGCAACCCTAGTCATGGCACACATCAACTCCATCCTCCCAGACAACCCACTCCAATTTGATCCACAGATGATGCACTCAATACTGCCCTCTCCCACCTAGAAAATAGTCATATCTATGTGAGGATGCTGTTTATCGACTATAGCTCAGCGTTCAACACCGTAGTATCCTTCAAGCTCGTCACCAATCTCGGGACCATTGGACTGAACACCCAGCTCTGCAACTGGATCCTAGACTTCCTGATAGGCCAACCCCAGATGGTAAGAGTAGTCAACAACACCTCCACCACGTTAACCCTCAACTAGGGGGCTCCCAGGGGTGTGTGCTTAGCCCCCACCTTTACTCTCTGTTCACTCACAACTGTGAGGCCGAGCACGACTCCAACTCCATCATCAAGTTTGCTGACGACACGACAGTGGTCGTCCTGATTATTGATTATATTTATTTCTGCCACCATGCTGCTGTTAATTGATTACTGATTTCCATTGACATTAGTATCTATCTATTTTTCAGATACTGGTCACAAAAACTCCTGTTTACATGCATATATCACCATTAGTATATTACCATAAGCATTTATATATCACCGCTACCAGTCACTTTTCAGCCCTACTCACACCCCTTGACTTTTCCCACATTTTGTTGTGTTGCTGAGTCCGCATGCTTTCCCTACGGAACTGTTCGTGCATACAGTACCAGTCAAAAGTTTGGACACACCTACTCATTCCAGGGTTTTTCTTTATTTGTACTATTTTCTACATTGTAGAATAATAGTGAAGACATCATAACTATGAAATAACATATGTAATCATGTAGTATCCAAAAAAGTGTTAAATCAAAATATATTTTATATTTGAGAATCTTCAAATAGCCACAATTTGCCTTGATGACAGCTTTGCACACTCTTGGCATTATCTCAACCAGCCTCATGAGGTAGTCACCTGGAATGCATTTAAATTAACAGGTGTGCCTTGTTAAAAGTTAATTTGTGGAATTTCTTTCCTTCTTAAATGTGTTTGAGCCAATCAGTTGTGTTGTGACAAGGTAGGGGTGGTATACAGAAGATAGCCCTATTTGGTAAAAGACCAAGTCCATATTTTGGCAAGAACAGCTCAAATAAGCAAAGAGAAACAACAGTCCATCATTACATGAAGGTCAGTCAGTCCGGAAAATTTCAAGAACTTTGAATGTTTCTTCAAGTGCAGTCGCAAAAACCATCAAGCGCTATGATGAAACTGGCTCTCATGAGCACTGCCACAGGAAAGGAAGACCCAGAGTTACCTCTGCTGCAGAGGATATGTTCATTAGAGTTACCAGCCTCAGATTGCAGCCCAAATAAATGCTTCACAGAGCTCAAGTAACAGACACATCTCAACATCAAATGTTCAGAGGAGACTACGTGAATCAGGCTTTCATGGTCGAATTGCAGCAAAGAAACCACTTCAAAAGGACACCAATAAGAAGAAGAGACTTGCTTGGGCCAAGAAACACGAGCAATGGACATTAGACCGGTGGAAATCTGTTCTTTGGTCTGATGAGTCCAAATTTGAGATTTTTGGTTCAAACCGCCATGTTTTTGTGAGACGCAGAGTAGGTGAAGGAATGATCTCCGCATGTGTGGTTCCCACCGTGATGCATGGAGGAGGAGGTGTGATGGTGTGGGGGTGCTTTGCTGGTGACACTGTCAGTGATTTATTTAGAATTCAAGGCACACTTAACCAGCATGGCTACCACTGCATCTGCAGCAATACGCCATCCCATCTGGTTTGCGCTTAGTGGGACTATCATTTGTTTTTCAACAGGACAATAACCCAATACACCTCCAGGCTGTGTAAGGGCTATTTTACCAAGAAGGAGAGTGATGGAGTGCCGTATCAGATGACCTGGCCTCCACAATCACCCAACCTTAACCCAATTGAGATGGTTTGGGATGAGTTGGACCGCAGAATGAAGGAAAAGCAGCCAACAAGTGCTCAGCATATGTGGGAACTCCTTCAAGACTGTTGGAAAAGCCTTCCGGGTAAAGCTGGTTGAAAGAATGCCAAGAGTGTGCAAAACTGTCATCAAGGTGGCTACTTTGAAGAATCTAAAATATAAAATCTATTTTGATTTAACACTTTTTTGGTTTCTACATGATTCCATATGTGTTGTTTAATAATTTTGATGTCTTCACTATTGTTCTACAATGTACAAAATAGTATAAAAAAAAAGAAAAACCCTTGAATGAGTAGATGTGTCCAAACTTTTGACTGGTACTGTATATTATGACAAAATGTTGTAATGTTTTTGTTCGTTTTGGTCTTCTGCAAGGGTTTTTTCGTCTGTTCGTGTACACAACATTTTTTCTCAAGGCAAGCCGAAGTTCGGAGCCAAAGTCTAAGCCCCTTCGTCATAGAGATTCTTCAATTAAGTGTTTGTTGTCATTCAACGATAGACAACTTGTTTTCATGCAAATAAAATATTTGAGAAATACTGCACCAAACATCTTTGTTAGATATAAAATTGTGTGACTTAGATCTCCTCTTCAAAAACATAAATTAATGACATACTTCTTGAGTTAGCTTAGATTCATTCTGACTATTTTGAGGAAATGCATACTGGCTACAGCGTCTCAAGATGGACAAACAGTACTATTGCCGCTTTTTCAACATTTTCAAGCAAAGGTCTTTCAAGGGAATTTTTTTGTCAACGATCTACACAAAATACTTGAATGTCAATGTGGAATAAAATATCGAACGAGTATAATTTTTTCATTTATGGAAAATAAAACACATCATGATTAGATAAGTATTAAAACCCCCTGAGTTTGAATGTTAGAATAATATTTGCCAGCGATTACAGCTGTGAATATTTCTGGGTAAGTCTCTAAGTACTTTGCACACCTGGATTGTACAATATTTGCCCATTATTCTTTAAAGAATTCTTCAAGCTCTGTCAAGTTGGTTGTTGATCTTTGCTAGACAGTCATTTTCAAGTCTTGCCGTAGATTTTCAAGCCGATTTTAAGTCAAAAGTGTGACTAGGCCCCTCTGGAACATTCAATGACGTTTTGGTAATAACTCCTGTGTATATTTGGCCTTGTGTTTTAGGTAATTGTCCTGTTGAAAGGTGAATTTGTCTTCCAGTGTCTGGTGGAAAGCAGACTGAACCTCTAGGATTTTGTCTGTGCTTAGCTCTGTTCTGTTTCTTTCATTTAAAAAAAGAACTCCTTAGTCCTTGCCGATGTCAAGCATGCTCATAACATGATGCAGCCACCACCATGCTTGAAAATATGAAGTGGTACTCAGTGATGTGTTATGTTGAATCTTCCCAAAACATAACACTTTGTATTCAGGACAAAAATGTAATTTATTTGCCACATTTTTTGCAGTATTACTTTAGTACCTTATTGCAAACAGGATGCATGTTTTGTAATATTTTTATTCTGTACAGGCTTCCTTTTTACTCTGTAATTTACAGTGCCTTCGGAAAGTATTCAGACCCCTTGACTTTTTCCACTTTTTGTTGGGTTACAGCCTTATTCTAAAATGTATTCAGTTGTTTTTTCCCTCTCATCAATCTACACACAATACCCCATAATGACAGGTGTGACTCTCTGTCTTAGGAGGCATGGTATGAGTTCCGGGTCATGGCGGTCATGGAGGAGCTGGTCAGCGAGCCCAGTAACACAGTTGGAGTATCCAGTACAGGTGAGTGAACAACACACCTCTGCATACACATACAAGTCTATGGACACCCCTTCATCACACAGAACATGTCTAAAATGAGAGAGACACAGGCATGGGGCAAGTTGCAGACTAAAATGTTGATATGGCAGACTTGTAAAGCTTTAAAACAAAACAAAGCAAATCAGAAATAATTTTAAGGGTCCATCATGTTTAAAAAAATTACTTAAATATAAATCAGTATTGCCCAATGCAGGCATACTTCTAGTCTGGTCCCAGAACTGTCTTGCCAACCCTTATGTGTCAACACAGCACAAACACATCTGGGACCAGAGATTGGGACTGTGAGCAACTGTGAAGGCATCACCAGAATTCACGAGAGCAGCAAAAAATTCACGAGAGCTTACTTCCTAATATTGGAAGTACTTTGCTGCCCCCTCCTGATGAAGTAGTTGCACTACAGCATCAGATTGTTTTAAACAGTATTTGGACAGTCATTTAAAAAAAAGATGTCACCTTTATTTAACCAGGTAGGCTAGTTGAGAACAAGTTCTCATTTACAACTGTGACCTGGCCAAGATAAAGCAAAGCAGTGCGACACAAACAACACAGAGTTACACATGGAATAAACAAACGTACAGTCAATAATACAATAGAAAAGTCTATATACAGTGTGTGCAAATGAGGTAGGATAAGGGAGGTAAGGCAATAAATAGCCCATAGTGGCGAAATAATTACAATATAGCAATTAAACACTGGAGTGATAGATGTGCAGAAGATGAGTGTGCAAGTGGAGATACTGGGGTGCAAAGGAGCAAAATAAATAAAATAAATAACAGTATGGGATGAGGTAGTTGGATGGGCTATTTACAGATGGGCTATAAACAGGTGCAGCGATCTGTGAGCTGCTTTGACAGCTGGTGCTTAAAGTTAGTGAGGGAGATATGAGTCTCCAGCTTCAGTGATTTTTGCAGTTCGTTCCAGTAATTGGCAGCAGAGAACTGGAAGGAAAGGCGGCCGAAAGAGGAATTGGCTTTGGGGGTGACCAGTGAAATATACCTGCTGGAGCGCCTGGTACAGGTGGGTGCTGCTATGGTGAAAAGTGAGCTGAGATAAGGCGGGGCTTTACCTAGCAAAGACTTATAGATGACCTGGAGCCAGTGGGTTTGGCGACGAATATGAAGCGAGGGCCAGTCAACGAGAGCATACAGGTCGCAGTGGTGACAAAATGAATGGCACTGTGATAGACTGCATCCAATTTGCCAAGTAGAGTGTTGGAGGCTATTTTGTAAATGACATCGCCGAAGTCAAGGATTGGTAGGATAGTAAGTTTTACGAGGGTATGTTTGGCAGCATGAGTGAAGGATGCTTTGTTGCGAAATAGGAAGCCGATTCTAGATTGCGGGCAGCGATCGGTTAAAGATCATGCATTTAGTTTTACTTGCATTTAAGAGCAGTTGGAGGCCACGGAAGGAGAGTTGTGTGGCATTGAAGCTCGTCTGGAGGTTAGTTAACACAGTGTCCAAAGAAGGGCCAGAGGTATACAGAATCGTGTCGTCTGCGTAGAGGTGGATCAGAGAATCACCAGCAGCAAGAGCGACATCATTGATGTATACATAGAAAAGAGTCAGCCCAAGGCTTGAACCCTGTGGCACCCCCATAGAGACTGCCAGAGGTCCGGACAACAGGCCCTCCGATTTGACACACCGAACTCTGTCTGAGAAGTAGTTGGTGAACCAGGCGAGGCAGTCATTTGAGAAATCAAGGCTGTTGAATCTGTCGATAAGAATGTGGTGATTGACAGAGTCGAAAGCCTTGGCCAGGTCGATGAATACAGCTGCACAGTATTGTCTCCTGTCGATGGCAGTTATGATATTGTTTAGGACCTTGAGCGTGGCTGAGGTGCACCCATGACCAGCTCGGAAACCAGATTGCATAGCGGAGAAGGTACGGTGGGATTCGAAATTGTCGGTGATCTGTTTGTTAACTTGGCTTTCGAAGACCTTAGATAGGCAGGGTAGGATAGATATAGGTCTGTAGCAGTTTGGGTCTAGAGTGTCTCCCCCTTTGAAGAGGGGGATGACCGTGGCAGCTTTCTAATCTTTGGGATCTCAGATGATACGAAAGAGCGGTTGAACAGGCTAGTAATAGGGTTTGCAACAATTTTGGCGGATACATTTTGAAAGAGAGGGTCCAGATTGTCTAGCCTGGCTGATTTGTAGGGTTCTAGATTTTGTAGCTCTTTCAGAACATCAGCTGTCTGGATTTGGGTGAAGGAGAAATGGGGGAGGCTTGGGCATGTTGCTGTGAGGGGTGGAAAGCATGGCCAGCCGTAGAAAAATGCTTATTGAAATTCTCAATTATCGCGGATTTATCAGTGGTGACAGTGTTTCCTAGCCTCAGTGCAGTGGGCAGCTGGGATGAGGTGCTCTTATTCTCCATGGACTTTAGTGTCCTAGAACTTTTAGGAGTTTGTGCTACAGGATGCAAATTTCTGTTTGAAGAAGCTAGCCTTTGCTTTCCTAACTGCCTGTGTATATTGGTTCGTAGTCATGCTGAAGGATGTTATTTCAAATGTATTTATTTTATTTATTTATTTCACCTTTATTTAACCAGGTAGGCAAGTTGAGAACAAGTTCTCATTTACATTTGCGACCTGGCCAAGATAAAGCAAAACAGTTCGACAACATATAACAACACAGAGTTACTCATGGAGTAAAACAAACATACAGTCAATAATACAGTAGAAAAATAAGTCTATATACAATGTGAGCAAATGAGGTGAGATAAGGGAGGTAAAGGCAAAAAAGGTCATGGTGGCAAAGTAAATACAATATAGCAAGTAAAACACTGGAATGGTAGATTTGTAGTAGAAGAAAGTGCGAAGTAGAAATAGAAATAATGGGGTGCAAAGGAGCAAAATAAATAAATAAATACAGTAGGGAAATACAATGATATAGAAAAAAAGTAAAATTCTCCCCAAGATAAAATGAGGAGGGTGGGAACATATCCTCTATCGAGTCCTCTCGAGTCTCTGTTCACGAAAAGAAAGTAGATAAGGAAAGGAAATGAGGAAAGGAATTGACTCATGAGTTTTGGAATGCATTCCCTTGACTCAGTCAGGTCCTATGGGGAGCTGCATCAATCCAGCAGAGTTTCCAAATCCATTTCCATTAAGTGTGTTTGGGTGTATCGATCGCTATAGGGCCATAAATGATGAATCGCAGAATCAAGTGAATTGGACAGCCAGTTGCTGTGGTGATTGGCAGGGGCCTGCCAGGGACACACACATACGCAAACACAGAACACACACAGTTAGTGTGATGACTGGCAGTAGCCTGCCAGATACGACCTGCCCTGGAGATGTCAGGCCCTCCCTTTCGTAATCAGCTACAAGCCAAGTTCAAAGGCTATGTAGAGTTACTTGAGTAATTTGCACATAATGTAATGTTTTTTGCTCACAATAATGCAGGTTTAAAGGCTAGCCTGGAAATATTTGTTTTCTAACATACCTATATACTTATTATTGTGTGTTGATATCGGTCACAGTATTGTTTTGAGTCAAACACCTCTGTCCAAGCCTACAGTCTACTGGCAGACAAGTAATTTCATGTCTCCCCCCATATCTCTCTCACTCGCCCCCCTCCTCTGCCTCAGACTTCTTCCCTCCCCCGGAGATGGTAGATGAGGGGGGACTGACGCGGCCGGTGGTGGCTGGCATCGTGGCCACGGTCTGTTTTCTGGCGGCCGCCGTCCTCTTCAGCACACTGGCAGCGTGCTTCGTCAACAAACAGCGCCGACGCAAGCTCAAGAGGAGGAGAGGTGAGACACACAGTATAGACACACACATGGATTCACAGACGGACACACGAGCATGATTTGATAGCTCTCTATCGACATCTCATTGAACTGACATTGATGGCATTGATACATTAAGGATGTCTTATTTTGTGTGTCCCCCACCTCTTTTTCAGACCCCCCTCTCTCGATAACACACTGCAGAAAAAGCATGGAAACTCCGTAAGTAACCCAAGCCAACAATGCTTTTAGTTTTTTCCCTCCTTCGCTGCAAATGATGCAAATCAAGGCTAGGGTGCACTGCATCACAATTTAATGCTTCTGACAGACACACCCATCAAATAGAGAAAGCCTATTGGAATGACCACCAATTACTGGCCAGCGATTGGCCAAATATTGATGGACAGGGGGCTGTCACTGTTTAACTAGCTATTACCCATAGTTCATCTCAGCAAAGCCAATACTTGGTCTTTATCAGTCAAATTTTGAACCAACACATTCTCAATTTTAATCTGAGATATTTATCGTGTACAGTAAAATTTCAGTATGATATTGAAAACTAAAACTCGTATTCTAACAAAATTGACCAAATGAAAATAAATGTTGCAGACCCTGGAGAAAACATATTAATCTACCTGTTTTCTATAATGTAATTTTAATAGACTAGTAACTAGTAGAGTTGAGCTTGTACACAAGCGTGCGTATGTCACGGCCCAGAAACTTAAATCCATCGTTATTGACCTTGTTTTCCTAATTACAGTTGGATTGAACGATCAATACTCCTGGGTCACAGAAAGGTTTTCATGACCGTGTTCACAAACATTGACTACCAAGTCTTTGTGTGCGACCGAAATGACACCCTATTCCCAATATAGTGCATTACTTTTAACCAGAGTCATATGGGGGCTCTGGTCAAAAGTAATGCACTATAAAGGGAATGTGGTGCCATGTGAGACACAGGCCAAGTCTTTTAGTAGCAAAACAAAACAACCCTACATGGACACATCAATAAAAAAAATCCCTCACATGAAATGCAGAACATTTGATCATTATTTGAGGGTGGTGCTTCAGATATCTGACAGAATATTGGATTGGAGAAATGGTTCTTGCTCAGTTCTCTCAAGGTCTCATTTGGCTCATGTGGCCTCATTAAAATAGCATCTTAATTGCCACACAGATTCTCTCTCTTTCTCACACTCATTCCTTCTCTGGGCTTTGAGGACTGAACGAGCACCATAGAGCTCCAATCTATATCTGTTTTGCTCCACTCACTGTTTTTACAGAGCATGTGTTGTTGATCTCCTGGTGTGACGGTACAAACATTGCAACACGATGGACCACCACATTTTAGGAGAAGATCATATTTTATGTCTGTAAAGTTATGTTGTTTTGAGTGTCATTTGAGAGGTAAAAACAAAGGTAGGTATTCGATTTGTCACCATAGCCTGTTATTTTCCCAAAAGCTTCCACTTGATTCCGATGTCTGTCTTTAGCCCTCGTCTTAGGGCTCCTTTTGACCATTTTCTCACTAAAGTGCCAACCCGAACGGTACTGTCCTGGCTTGGCCTATCCAGCACAGGTTCAGCAACTATGGTGGGTGTGTAACCAGGCAAGCCCAGTAGAGCATGGCTCGGGTTGACATGGCTCGGCTCAGTAGTAGTGTGAAAAGGGCAATAGGGTATAAAGTCCAACGTTTTAGCAACATCAAACCAGTTTTAGGCTATTTTGTATAATCCACCCTAGATGTTGTGCAATGATAAATCAGACCACTAGGGGACACACAAGAGCTAACATGGTATAGCAAATCCATATCTGAAGTCCATGGATAAAATATGACCTCCTGTGAAAGCTATGATCAGAGACCAGCTTCAGATACTGAAAGGGGTTAAATCCCTCTCTCACTCTCTCTATGTGTTAGAATTGGTTTAGGGTGAAATTTCCCGTAGACACTGATCTTGGGTCAGTTTTGCATTTACCCCACCAATGGTTAAAGTTAGGATTGGGGAAGGGGAAGTTGATGCTAGATCTGTACCAACAGGAAACTTCACCCCGGAACGTAAGTATTCAGCCAGGACTATGTTCTGTTCTGTCCCCTATCTCCTCTATGCTCACTTTGTCGATGACTATAGGTTAGCAGAGGCTGTGGCTGAAAGGCTGCGGTTGAAAAGTGGCTCACTGGCAAAGTACAGCTGGTACATGTGAGTTTCTATGGCAACGTGCCCCCGGGGGGAAGGTCTTGATATATTTTTTGCCTGATGTGCGGCACCAGTGGCGAAACGCGCCGCATCATGTGTACAGGTGCACATTTACCGTATGGTGAATGTTGCGCTTACACATGGAGCTAACCCCTCCTCCTCTCCCCCTTTCCCATGATGCAGTATTAAAGGCACAACTACGGCAAGGATGATTTCGACCTGCCGTGTGTTGATTTGTCTTCTCAGTAGACAAAAATATCCGGAGGAGAATTCCCTGACTTTTTCATTATTCCTCTTTTCTACCCTGACAGCGATGTTGTTCTTTGATCTTTGTCGAGAATACTTTTTTGGCGCTGGCAGGAACTTGAGCTGTAAACAAATCCAATTGAAGTTTACCATGGTAAAAAACATGCATGCTGTGAATGATGTTTCCTAGCTGGCTATTTTCATTTGGACCCAGGGGCCTCCCTCATGCTTCTGCACCTGGCTTTACTACCCATGCTTCTGTGGCAGGCACTAACTTTACTCTGCTCAGCAGTTTACCATGGTAAACTAAAACAGTTTACTTATCAATGTTATCATGGAGAGTTTTTTCAACTTTTCCCAACACTTCAAAAGAACAACAGACCAAACTGCTGACTGAGCCTAATTCATAATTTTTTTTTATCTCTTATTCTTGAATGATTTATTATTTAATTAACCCCTCTTTTTTGTCTGTTTTCTTCCCCCAGTTCTAATAACTGCAACCTTTGATGACTTTTGGATATGGCTTTTAATGGTTTACACACCGTGTCAAGCAGCAGCACTCTCTTGTATTGGATGATCCTATTAGTTTTGCAATATGCAGTACTCATCATCAACAACATTGCATACCTTCCAACCACTTGTCAATAAAGTGAAGGAGTTTGCATTGACTGACTATGGTTATGCACTTGAACGTTATCCTCCAAATCTCTTTTGTCACCGTTGAACCATGTAAGACTTGAACATAGTCACAGCAATTAGAGAACAGAAGTACAAAAACATCAATGCTTAATGTATTGTTTTCAGTGTGGTATTTTTATCCAATACCACATTTTACATGGAGGCCAAGCTGTCATTATTGGTTTCTGTAAATGTTGACCCAAGCCAATTGCACTCCAGCTCACTACATATCACGTTAGAGCAATAGAACGTACTTCAATGACAGAGCCTCCCAACGGTGTTGCACTAAAAGTGATGTTAACCTTTTCTGACTCTAAGAATAGAGCATAGGTGCTAAGACATGCAACTAAGTAATTGCTGATATGGTTTTGGTACCACTTTATCGTATGTGTCTGTTCTACAGTTAAATCAATTACTAAACTAACTCCTACTACTAACTAGTAAATTGTGTCAGCAGTTACATGTACACACCATGCTGATTTTAACGTAACAGCTGTATCCTTTCCACTTGCTCTTAATCAGTTAAATATACTATTTTGCTTACTCTCCATCCCACCAATATGAACTAGTAAGTAACTGCCGATAGGTTTAGGGTTGAAAGTACAAAAGGGGAATGTCTCCCAGAAGTCATAGGAACAAAGGTGTGCATGTGCTGCTACCAAAGCCAGACAGAGGGTAGGGATACCCCCGTTCCCTCTGAAATGCATGACTTCCACAGTACTCAGTATTTCTTCCTGTCATGTGTGGGTTTCTAATTGTACGCTGTATGACTGTGCCTAATAAATGGAGAACTTGTCAGACGTGCACCGGCCAAATCTCTTCTTGTATCTCTCGCTCCTTCCCTGTCTTCTCTTTTCCCCTCTGTTTGTTTCTGGCTCTTGCTCTATATTTCTCTCTGTCTTGCTTACACCCTTTTGCTTTCTACTTCTGTTTCTCTGACTCAGCTTCTCGCCATCGTTCTCCTTCCTTTTCTTAGTATCTTCCTCATGCCCCTGTTTCTCTGACTCTCTTTCTCCACCTTTCTTTGTCTTTGTATCTCTCTCCATCTTTCTCTCCAGCCTTTTATTTTGGACTCTCTCACACCCTCTGTCCCTCCCTGTTTCTCTTTCTCTCTTTCCCTCCTCTTTCTTCTCTCTCTCTCTCTTTCTGTGTTTGGACATGTGGAAGCTCTGGAGCCTCATTGACAGCATTCCTCCTCCTCCCTCTTCTCCCCTCTTTCTCTTCCTTCTCTTCCCGTCTCTGTTGTTTTTCCCACCGCAGGACTCCTCTTAGCCCCTTGCCCGGCATAGAGCCCTACTGCGAGGGGCAAGACGCCAGCAGCTACCGGCCCCCACCCTCCAGCCCTCAGTGAGTGTGGCTACCTGCACCTTGTTCAGCCTGCCCCTCAGTCAGTATGCTGCTGGCTGGCTTGGCCGCATGCTTCATGTGCTGGGCACGGTCACACGCCGGTTCGAGCAATTGGGGCCCTAAGCACCCTCGCGGTCCACTCACAGGAGATGCAAAATGATTGAAAAGTTACAGCTGTAAAAAGATATGCACTATGCAACCTACCTGGGGTCATAGTGCTCTATAGTCTCCAGAGATGACATAGTCTTAGGTGTCCAGCTGGGGGTGACATGTGTACCGCATTGTCGGGTACAAAGTGCCCTTCTTTGAGAAACCTGTTTCGCTGAATTTAAATACATTCAAATTGGAATGAAAGCCCTAGATCCCGATATCTCTGAATTTTTCCTGAAATTGATCAAATAGCAATTTTTTACCAGAACGATTAATGGTGTCCCCTGAGGTGTGCACAAACGTAGCATGATATTAGCCGGGACTGACAAGGATTTTCAGATTCAGGGGAAAAAAAGGCACCTGACTTGCGATCAGACTGCTCCAACCTCTAATTGACATATAAGACACGGTATGTGGTGTACCTACAGTCAATATAAATAGTAATAAAAGTGCCTGACTCGACATTGCACAGGAGGCAATGTATTCAGTTTTCCAGAGATGGTCAAAATTGCCCCCGATGTTGACCGCCATGCTGAACATGTAAGATGAAACCACTCCAGTGTTGAGAATGATCCAAAATCCCATTTTGCCTATAATTTGAGTTGACAGTCAACCTCGTCCCATTAAAGGTTTCCACTGGGCGTACATACCCAGAATCCTCCTCTCTCTCTTCCCATCTTGTGGGGTTCATTGGTCGGGCTGCTGCTGCTTCTTCTCACGCCCCACTGCTAACTGCCCTCCTGTGCCATGCACCGGGAATAGCCCGGCTCGCCATGCTACCAGCCTGACCTGTTTAAATCCTAGCACAGGTGGATCAATGGCATTTTAAGTCTGGGATGTATTTGGAAGTCACCATATGGCATGGCTATACAAAGGGAACCGGTCTGGTGTACAACAACTGGAAAGCAATTGATTTGGTTTGTTGATAACATCTAACATTTATTGATAACATCGGCGAGATCGATATTCAAGAGAAGCTGACAGTTATTCAGTAATTATGACAATGTGTTATTACTGCCCCATTATCTGTAACCTTCTTTCCCTGTCAAAACTGCAAATTACTCCCAGAGTTATTTGAAGTCTGGGCTGTCCGGCTCCTAAACCACAGTTTTAACACATAATTCAAATAACTCTGTGGCAGTTACATTTGCCAAGACCCACCCACACAGTTTACAAACAAATGCAGGGACAACACTTTTGACTGGGAATGAAAGTTACAGATTGTGGCTTTAAACATAGCAAATATGTTTCCATAAAAATGTCATCATTCAGTACCGGTAACAATTTACTTAAACCGTGCAGGTGTAATGCATTATGCTGTTATAATGCATCATAGGACTTGTCATAAGAATGTATGGCCCCATTATTACCTTGTCATAATTACTCTAATTATCATCCTTACTAAATAACAGCCATTTTCAATCACTTTTGAGAAAATGTCCTGAATTTCTTTCATATCTAGACATATTATAAGCGTATTATAAGACAAAGGTTCATACATGCTTATAACAAACATGCATGTTTTCAGTAGTGTTACCAAAGTACATAAATTATTATTTTTTACAGCATACATTTTAGACTTTTGGAAATGTTCATGTGGCTGTCAGTAGTACGTAGTCACACAATGCATAGTGGTTATACACTGAGTGTACAAAACATTAAGAACAGCTTCCTAATATTGATTTGCATCCCCCCTTTTGCCCTGAGAACAGCCTCGATTCGTCGGGGGATTGACTCTACAAGGTGTCAAAAGCATTCCACAGGGATGCTGGCCCATGTTGACTCCAATGCTTCCCACGGTTGTGTCAAGTTGGCTGGATGTCTTTTGAGTAGTTGATACACACGGGAAACTGTTGAGTGTGAAAAACCCAGCAGTGTTGCAGTTCTTGACACAAACCGGTGCACCTGGCACCGACTACCATACCCTGTTCAAAGGGACTTAAATCTTAAATCAACCACCCTCTGAATGGCGCACATACCCAATCCATGTCTCAACTGTCTCAAGGCTTAAAAACCCTTCTTTAACGTGTCTCCTCCCCTTCATCTACACTGATTGAAGTGGATTTAACAAGATACATCAATAAGGGATCTTAGCTTTCACCTGGTCATTATGTCATGGACAGAACAGGTGTTCCTAATGTTTTGTACACTTAGTGTATGTCAGTTCTAACATAAATATTTAATCCCAGGTCATTTCGCTGTGGTCTCACTAGTTTGTCTTCAGACAAGCAAGTTTTTTCACTGTTCCTTTGTTGTCATTAACGATAACTGTTTCTGAGGCAGAACGGACAACATACTGTAGAAATCTCCCTCAGGTTGGAATGTCACAACAAGTCTTCGCTGAATGTACCTTGTGTCCTTCCAGATTGTTTGCAGCCAAGCAGCCCCTGAATCTCTTTGAGACGACCCCACCCCTGCACACCTGATTTTCTCCTGGCAGTTACGTTGTCACATCCTTGCAGAAAAGTTTCCCTCTTTTCTATGCTTTGCTGTTTTACTCTCAGCGATTCTGTTAGATTCCTTGAAAAGTAGAGTATTTAACGTTAAGTTTAGTAGTGTATGTGTAATAGTAAGCACACAGTGATGGTGCCAAATGGTGCTCGTGGTACTGTATACAAGCTCATTGCACAGTACAGAACATACAGTAACATACTAGAGGTATAATGTTTTATTCGTAAGCACCTGTAATTTTACAGCGTTGTATTCAAACCAGAGATGATCAAGAGAACCCTCATGAGGTTGTCACTTTTACATGCATGTATTGTCCTCATCTGCTTTACTGCTAAAATTCATTCTATAACCAGTGTTAATTCATCTTTGTCTCATAATAATTTGAGCGGTGAAAATCTTACCATGAAAAATGTCACGTTCAGCAAATGCCAAATACTGTATTCAAAAGTGATTTTTATAGAAACAAATAAACAAGCCAGCACACAGTATAACATTTTATAGCTGTGACGAGTTCTATCTAGACTGAACGATGTGTATAGATAGCACTGCTTCTAATAGCTATTTTCTATGTATTGAACTTGTTGATATAGTTTTAGATATTATGAACCACATGAGTAGTAGATATTGAATATTTAGCTGGAAGTGTCTTGAATGTAGGTGTGCACTGTGTCCAGTGGAGGCAGATGTGTTTGCCTATGTCACGCACTATACTTAAAGAGCCTGCACCACGACAGACGGTGCCTTCTGCAGCTTTCCATACGTAGCAGAGAGCGAGAACGTCATTGTTTTTCAATACGGGTCATCGACTGTCAGTTGCCTTGGAAACTCAGCCCCTCCATTGCCACCGCAGCCATTACAAGCACAGCTAAGCCTTAGTGAAATACTAAAAAGCCTCAGCCTTGCATTGTATTTTGGTACTCAGAATAAAGTATTATTAAAACGTCCTGATGTTGCTCTCTTGTTTTCTGGAAAATGCTTGTTATTCCTCATTTCTTGGTGTAACATAAATACTCTCTCGACTAAATGGTATTTCACATTTCTTCCAAATGAATAAAACCCATACTAATAAAATACATATAGTCAGATTTCTACAATGATGACCTTAGAATTTACTGTATTCTAAGTTGATATTCTGAAAAGTTTGCCTTATATTCAAAGCACAATTTGAAATTCAGATAACATGTAAATATAGCCACAACAAATACATATAGTGAGATTGAGGCTCGAGAGTATGTGGTCCAGGGAAGTTGGAGTAATGACAAGACTTTTCCAGAAAAAAGGATGGAAAAAGGGACGGATGCCCACTGCTAAAGATGGTCAACTGAGTCCTAAGGATGGCGGTGTCTGGGCAATGGGAGTGTGTGGATGGGGTGAGGGCATGTTAGTCATTGCCGCTGGTTGGCTCTATCATAGGTTTATGAAAAGTCAATGGAAATGTCAGGTGATACAGAAAACACATTAAGCATTGTTATTCCACTGAAATACACTTTATTATTATGACTGACTTCACATCAATTACACTACCATGACTGAGAAAAATATACTGTACAATGGAAATGTATTACTCAATCAGACATGATTCATGATCAGCACAGTCTCCTCATGAGCTGTTCAAGTGATGCAGTTGAGCACATGGAATGTTACTAGACAACATAGTCTGTTAACCATGTACACCAAGGAGACTTTACTCAGTGTATCTTCTGACTCCCTACCAAGACCATGCACCTACAGTATAACTCAATAGTGTCTGCATATCAAGTAATGTATGACGTTGCGTAGGAGATCAGTCCAAAACCCTAAAGTTGCAGCTGCACATGATCCCTCCATATCCATCCTCTATTCATAACCAAATGATAAACATCCAATCCCTGCTTTGTCAGATCAAATCATTGGTGCATGGTAGCAGTGTCTGAAATCCCCAATTGAACTTCAGGCTCAAACTAAACTTGTAACTGCACATAATCTGATATTTATTTTGTTACCTAAAGCATGGCTCTTTGAAAAGTCTTTTTTTGTGGATGAATGGCATGTCATCTCTTACTGGAGACTTTATTTCATATATTTGATTGTAATTTTCAGCTAAAATGATGCCTGACAGTAAAAGCATCGACTGAGGGGCTTAATTTGGGTGTTTGCCGAGTCAAGTTGAAGGAGGTCGTTGAGCAAACATTGACCGGCCTTCTGTCTTTCCATTGTTTCTCAGGTCCTCCTCTGGTAAGTTGAGTCCGGAGAGTATGCGTTCCATGGAACCACCATCGGAGGGTTCAGAGGACGGCCATGGCATGAGCATGAAGAAAATCCCTCAGAGTCCTGCGAAGAAGGAAGAACTCTCCCTGTACAAGAAAACCAAGCGAGCAATAACAAGCAAAAAGTACAGTGTCTCCAAGTACGAAGCGGAGGCAACCACACCCATCGAGCTGATCAGCCGAGGCCCCGACGGACGCTTCGTCATGGACCCCAGCGACATGGAGATGATGTCCATCAAGCCCAGGCGAATCGAGGGCTTCCCCTTTGTCGAAGAGTCGGACCTCTATCCCGAATTCCGCCAGTCGGACGAGGAGAACGACGATCCCGGGCCCATGCCCCCTGTCATGGCAACCCTTCGACCTCACCAGATCTCCCCAATCTCCAGCCAGGAGTCTTACCTGCAACCACCGGCCTACAGCCCCCGCTTCCAGAGGCCCATGGAAGGTATGACCATCATGGAGAGCAGTCGGCTCCAGGCCACAGGGCAGATCCGAGGCTCCCTGCACCACAGAGCCTTCTCCCATGGCCACGGTCACTTCTACGGTTACCTTAGCAGCCCTGGGGAACCCGAGCCTCCACCCCCTTTCTACATGCCTGACACCAGCCCTCTGAGCTCTGTCATGTCATCCCCCCCTTACCACCCCGAAGGGCCCTTTGGTCACCCCTGCATCCCTGAGGAGATGGGGGAAGGAGATATTCTACACTATGGCGTCTCAAGCTTCCCTATTCCCCTGACGCTCACCTCTTCCTCTCGCTCCCCGGAGATCTGGCACAGACCCGATTTCCCCTTTGCGGGTCTGGAAGGGCCCCACTTCATTTTTCCACCCCACCACCCTTTGCATCTCCACCGGGAACCCTTCTTTCCTCCTCCCCATGTTCTTCCCCCTGTTGCTTTCCAGCCCTCCTCCCTCCAGGTGCCCTCATACCCCAGTGTCCTGCAGCTTGAGGCCCCAAAGAGCCGTCCAGGCAAGTCTCCCAGCACGGTCAAGTCTCGGGGCCTTCCAGCCAGGCGTTTAGCTATGCAAGAGGCGCAGAGTCTAGGGCAGCTAAGACACACAAGCCACGGTATGGGTGTGCCAGTTTTGCCTTACCTCGACCCAGCAGCCCACATGGGTGGCCCTAGCACATTCAGTAGCTTGGACACCCGGTGGTTCGAGCCCACCCCCCGGCTCAGCCCCAGGCAGGCTCGTAGGATGGAGCCTAGCATCATGGTTCTCCAACCTTCCCGCCTCTCGCCCCTCACCCAGAATCCCCTTAGTTCCCACGAGGGCTCCCCAGAGATTGTAGTGCGACCCCGTCCCCGTCCCAGCATCGTCCAGCCCTCCATACCTCCAGAGATGTCTGAGATTACCCTGCTTCCCCCCTCTTCAGCCAGCTTCTCCTGGAGGTCCTCTCCCTCATCCTCTCCCGCCCATGGCCAGGGTAGCAGAAGGGCAAGTCCCAGCTACCGCTCCCACATGGCCTTTGCCACCTCCGCCACAAGCTACCCGTCCCAGTCCCCATCACCCCCCGTGGAAAGCAGCAACATGTTTGGGCAGATGCCATCCCAGAGGAGAACTGAGGAGGAGGTCCTTCCGTGTGAGCCCTCTCCACCCCAGTTGTCAGCTTCAGGGTAGGTGCACTAGGCCTTCAGGGAGGGATTTACTTATCTGCGCCAGTATACATTTATTTAAAATGTTAGGGATGCTTTGTGTTCTGAACACAGTGACATTGAGGACCATTATGGTTCTACTAAATGCACTTGTCAGGACAATTGGGGTAATTAGGGTCAAATTGGGGTTGGACTTTATATCAATGTAAACATTTTTTAAGTAAAGATTGATTGCTTCTTGTTTTTAGACTTGAGATATGATTTCATCAAGGGATCGAGTTCTTGACGACAAATTGACCGGGGACTCTTACATTATTTCTTGCAATGGCATTTTGCTGTATAGATTTATTTGATGGGCTTAGGAGTTCTGTCATTCTCAAATCGATTAACGCTGCTTTTCATATCAGAAATCAACTTTCAAATATCCATCCATGGAATCTGTGAAGCAAGTACTGTACCAAACTTGTCTTTTAACAAATCACGATTTGCACATTTTCCTCTAAATTCTGACTTGGTGGAACAACCACTTTGTGACCTGAGAAGATAAATGTTTTGCTTCACAGATTGATTACCTTACAGACCTTTCAAGTCTTTGGAGAAACTGCCATTATTATCTAAACCATTTCAAATGCATTGTGCAGTTTGTTTGATACAAGCCCCTAAAAGCCTGGAATAAGAGAGACATCACCACAGGATCCCTGGTTTTCCATTTGTTTCATGCTTTACCCTGCTTTCACCCAACAGGAGGAATCCCATATGTGCATCCCAATTGACTCTCAGACAAAACAAACGCCATTGCTGTGTCTAACTCTTAGGCCTTTTAGGACTCCTTATTTATAATGCAGAGGGTGCTTTTAGGAGAGTCCATCTCAGCAGGCACAGGGGGGCCCATCATCATCCTTAGTAACCTGACTGCATGAACCGCCTCTTCCCTGAACCTTTCACCTCAACCCCACCCCCACCCCTCCATTGCCCCAAGGACACCCCCAGGTCTGACTGCCAGGGGAGGCTTGTTGGGCGAAGTGTGTTGCAGGGATCTGTCCGCTTTCATGTGTTGCAATGTCTCCATCATTATTGATTAGGGGCAGTTGGTCGTTCTTGATGGCTCCTGGAGTCTTACCTGCTTTGTTTTTTATTGATCTCAGCTATCTGGGCAGCGTTGTTGTGACCAGGTCCTCTACACCACAATAGGTAAGGGTTGGATCCATGTCTGAAAGGGGGGGGGCAGCAGGTGGGGCTTTGAATCACCTCGTCCTTTAAAGGGGAATACGAGTCATTGGGTCTTGCTTTGTTAAGTTTGTTACTCCAGTCAAGTTCATTTTTTTTCAAAGTAGCTATGCATTTTGAGTTCTGCAGTATTCAATAATGTATGCATTCTGACATAAGTATGCATATGTCACCTTTTATGATAATAGATTTGGAGATTAGACACGTATCCCTGACACAACTTCATGCTTGAGAGATGTATGCTAACAACACTTGTCATTTTTCGATGAGGAGTGTTTTGATTTACTACCATGACAGCTGACGTGTACACAAAAAAAGCTGCAAGAAAGTTCTTGCACAAGCAAGCCCCAGACAAAATGTTTGTCTGTTCTTTTGACTATAGAAGCATTATGATGTACTGTATGATGGTGTTACCTTGGCAGCTTAGCTGCACTTATCCTTCTTTTTGTTCCTTCTTTTGTGTCTTCAGTAAGAATGAGTAGTAGATATCAGAGGAAAACAATATTTATCTGACAAATATGATGACAATTGTAACAGCCCTTTTCTAAGCCTACCCAAGTGTATATTATAGGTTGTCCAGGCTGTACACACTTAGAAAAAAGGGTTCCAAAAGGAGAACCCTTTTTGGCTCCAGGTAGAACTGTTTTTGGATTCAGATAGAACCCTTTTGGGTTCCATGTAGAACCCTCTGTGGAAAGGGTTCTTCATGGAATCCAAAAGGGTTCTACCTGGAACTAAAATGGTTCTATCTGGAACCAAATAGGGTTCTTCATATGTTTTCCCTATGGGGACAGTCAAATAACCCTTTTAGGTTCTAGATAGCACCTTTTTTCTAAGAGTGTTGTAGTGTAACTCTCTCGTCTGGTCTTATGGCAATGGGCACTATGTTAGGTCCTCTTTAACGTATTAAGTCTTAGCATTCCTCTCAAGCAGGAGACATATTATCCTTTCTTACTCAAGGTGTTTCTGTATGATGACACCGAATGAAAATATTTTGGATCTATACTCTTAGGAAATATTTTATGTGATTAGCCGTCTGAACTCCCTTCGCTCCAGTCAGTATGAAACAAAGCACGCAAATAACCTAATTACACTTGTAAGCTTGGACTACAGAACAGTTCTCACTACCAGGTGAAGCAAGTGTCCTTCCAAAACTGTTGATGCACTTCCTTGATATTGTGGGGAAAGTAGAATTTTTAGGTCCACACCACAGCCCTATGAAGTGCTTTTCACAGTATTCCCCTTTAAAGTCCTGTTCCATGTGCAAACTGCCATGCATGCCATCGCTAAATATTGCTATTCATTATTTTATTTTTAAGAACAAATATCTGAATAATCTCTTGTTACATTTGTTGTCCGAGTGCTTAGTTTTGGTTTTGGCTTACTTTTCGTTATGTGACTGTTCCCAAGTAGCCATTTCCCCTCCCGCCATCTCTCCCCCTGTCAGCATGGTGAAGCCCATTGTAGACAGTATCCATGTCTATGAATACATATATTGATGATGCTTTGTCGTTCAGCTGTGATTTCCCCCCTCCACTAACAGCCTTCAATTTCTCTCTGCAGCCACAGCTGGAGGACAACCCCTTTTGTAATGCTATTTGTTTTCCGTGCCTTGTGAGAACCTGTTGTGTTTGTGGCAGAATCTGTGGGCTGCCGTTTTAAAGTGCCTCGGTATCTGGATAGGAAGACTGCAGACGGAAGAGATGGCTGAGAATACTCATTCATGTTCTCCAAATTGCAATATTCTTTCAAATTTGCACCTGTTATTTTCAGATTCAACAAATCATAGAACAGATTGTGTAAAATACAGTAACACTGTAGATTCAAGTCACACAAACATTCCTCTTGATTTTGTTTGACCAAACTATTAGCTTGGTTCAGTCAAAAACCTCAGGTGTGTCACATTGCTCCAAACTTTAGGTAATGTGAAGCTGACTTCAGAAGGTTTGGTTCTCGAACTTTTAGAGCCTCATGTAGAAGGAAAGGCCCACTCGACAGAAGTTCCTCAGGGTTACATGTGTTCTCCCTCCTTTTTTTGTTCAGAAGTCGTCGAGGTGCGCCGAGTGCCCCTGCGGGGTCTGAGAGGTTTGATGCACTGAGATACCAACGTATTAAAAAGGCCAAGAAGATGATGGTGGTCAACAACAACAACTCCAAGTCCAGAAGAAAAACAGGTGAGGCCTCTGACATTGTGGGCGTATGGTCCTGACGTAAGACACTGGTTGATTAACGTGTACATTTTGAGGCATACCACGTATTTGACAGATATTGTGTCTGGCAGACTCAAATTTGTTTTCACTAGCCATCTATGTTTTGAGAGACTTGATCACAACAGGATTATCAGGGACTTCCTCTTTCACAGGCGTCAATCAGATTACATATATGCGTCATACTGTGCTATCTACTGAGCGGCACGTCACTATGGTGTGATAAGGTAGTATGGTGTGATACTTTCCTCATCTCTATTACTCTGTCGTAGTGGTGGGAACACCAAGGTAGTTCCCTAATGAGTTCTGCAATTCTCCAGAAACCTAACTTTGACACCAACTTTCTCCATAATCATGACAGAAATTATAGTCATACACCGGTATCAAATGACTGTAGATGATCAGATAACAGCATTTATCTTTTGATTCATACAATTCAATGTCTCACTTATTCATGTTGCATTTCCAACTCATGAACTTAGTTGAACCCTCCTAAGATAAGTATCCACTTTCCAAGGGTATTGTGCACAAATAACCATACATGGCGGTATGGTATGGGGAGTGGTACAGTGTAAAGTATTTACCCTGGATTGGAACTGAGCTCATTTTCTAACTCAACCACCCTGTCTTCTGACCCATTGTTTCCTGTGTGTTTTGCATTCCTTACCTTCCCGCCCAATGTCTGTCCGATAGCACCCAGGACCCTTATTCTCTACCTCTGCCCTCTTATCCTGACCTAAGGCTCTCTCACCTCTGACCTGCCTGTCGCTATCCCCCTCCCATCCTCCAGGTGTCTCCACCTCTCAGACCCAGCAGGACTACACCTCTCAGGTACTCCAGCCCGAAGAAGTTCTCTACCTCCGCAAGAAGAAGAAACGGCCCATCAGACAGGACCCGTATGCCCGCTTCTCCGCTCTGCTGTTCCGCCGCCCGCCCCGGGAGGACCAGAAGGCCATTTTGGCCAGCATGGACAACATGGACCCAGACCATGTCACTTTCCTCTGAGCCTGTGGTGGAGTCAGGTTACACTCTTCCCCAAAATGCCACAAAACCCCACCTGGAAAATGACCCCTCATTCTAAAATGTTGCTCATTTCCCAGCATCAATCAATGGTTTAATTTTTTTTTTTAAGAAATTGAAATTAAAACGGTGGCTATCCAATGTCTTCAAAAGTTTTACTCCAGTGCAAAACATTTAATTTGAGGAAAGCAATACTGTGTGCTTCAACATTTATTATTTTCAAACACATTTTCTAACCATTTAGAAAAGGATGCATGTGTCTGAGGTTTTCATTTTCTATCTCATCTTTATACTACAGTATTACTTTGTTGTTTGCAGAAGAGGCTTAGCTCATGGCCCCAGTGTCAAAACAGCCCATGAAGCCTAGTTAGGTCTCAGTTTACAGCACCTTGCTCACCCTAGTATCCTCACCTGCCTCACTCTGCCAGCCCTCTATCACTTCCCAGAGACTCATCCCATCCACACAAGGTTCTCACTTACGTCCTACAAAATATACCTCAGAGCACAGGACATGGCACCGCAATGACAAGGCTCAGCTAGCTGAACACAACTGTACTGGCATATGTTTTTATTATTCTTATGACTTATTTAAGCATTTTTTTGTTCCAATTTGAATAATTCTGAATGTAAAAATCCAACTGGTCACAATATATATACCATAATATGGTTGGGTTGATGTAGGTCTACTTACAGTTGTAGAATGATATCATGCTAATCAAAAATCTGTCTCTGGTCTTTTGACACACCATAAATGAGGTGTTCATAATGGCTATGAGGGAAATGGAGCATGTTATGCTTTACATACAGTATATGATATATTGTGGACAAACAGTTTCTGCCATCAATCATTCTCTTGGAATCATTTAGAAGGTAATTTGTACATTTTAGTTATTCTGTATAAACATCAATTCCATTTCATTATCACTTAACCCCATAAAGGCATGGTCAGTAATTCCCCTTGTGAGGAAGATCTGTCGTAAAACTAAGCACATAGGCTCATAGATCTATTCTGAATAGGGCGAGGGGAAGGGATTAAGTTGGGATTAGGCTCCATTTAAACAGAAGTGTACTGTACTGTATGCCACTCAAGGCATGCAACCACACACATGCAACCTCACACATTCTATACAACACATGCTACTGCCCTAGTTACTATTCAGGTTGGACTTTGGGTGTGTCTCATTGTCTGGGAAAGGATTTTGCACTGGAGAAAAATCTTGGCTTTTACTACTCTTTATTTGATGCCATCTTCACTTCTACTAGCACACTTACTGTAGCCTTGTGTAGTAGTTCTGAGGGCTCCATCTCCTATTTAAAAAGTACTATAGTAATGCCAAAAATACTACAACTTCCTTAATCAATAAAAACAACGTGTACTGTACTGAGAGGAGGATAGGATTTTGTGCCATAGTATACTATAGTATTTTTTTCATTCATATGAGAGGGCCTGATTCAATGAACGAAAGGCTTATGATGGCCTTTATAGGGCATCTTCTGGTTGCCTGCTTCGGTTTAGTTTTTTTTTTCATTATTTTTTCTATTTGTTTATGAAAGTAACTGCCTTTGTTGGCCATTTCCTGTATTTGTAGCCTTGGCATTTTTTCTCTTTGTGTGCTTGTATTAATGTTGTCTATTCCCCTATAGAAAGATCAATGGAGGGGCTTCTTGTGGCATAACAGGGCTACGCAGAGCTGTTCAAGTTTTTATTTTCTAAAATGTGTTTTTCTGTCATTGAAGGGTGCTTCTTTTTTATAAATCGACATGTTTCATTATCATGTAGATATAGACATATCTGGCCTCATTAAAGCTGAACCATGTGTGTCATGACAATGGGGGGGGGGGGGGGGGGGGGGTGATCTGGTGATGGTCAGAGAAGGAGAGGGGTGTTAGGAATGTTTTCACCCATACATGTAGGAACACAGGTGCTGCTGTGCACCTGAGACCTATTGTTCATATGTTTTGGTTCAACCGTTTGGTTCACTGTTGATTTGAAATGTCTCTGAATTATGGAAAGCTAGCACTTAGATTCGGGTATATTAACAAATCTCCAGCAAGCCGATACTTTCCAGCAAAGTCTCTCATTGGGTATCTTATTGATACTGTACAATAAAGGCACTTTAGAGTTGCAACTTCAGGTGCTAACAAGATCATTGAATCTGAAAGTGGTATTGCTACTTTCAGAGAGATGAGCAATTTCAGAGGAATGACAGCTATACCACCAATCTGAAATGATACTGTAATTGATCATACTTGATGTTTTAAGGTTGGTGCAGTATAACCATTAAACAACATGCTCTGTACATACGCCTTTCAACATCCATCTTGGTGCTTTTTAAGCAGGATGTGTAGATTGAGTCTGAATCATGGATGACAATGCTCATGTTTCATTTATGTTTTGGTGTGTTGAACTTTTATACTTTGTCCGCGTATGTATTTTACAGCATAAACATATTACATATTGTGGAGGGCTAGATGCCAAGTCGTGTACCTTAAACATTTAAATGAAGACAAAAACTTAGCTAAAGAGGAAAGTCTCAAAGTTATACTGTGGTTTTATGGAGACAGGTTAGTGTGTTCGGTTGGACTTTTTTTGTGTCAAATGGCCACCATTTCTTGATTTTTAGTTTGACAGTACAGGACTTGGCTGGTTTATTACCAATTTGTGGCTAAACTGAACCCTAAAGTTACCTTTGGTGCAGACAGCATGATCAGGATATTCTAATAATCAGTTAATCCCCAACATTGCACCTGTAAACACAATGACACAGTTGTCAGTATAGGATGATACTTTCAATAATTAGCATACTATTCTCTGGTGATCTTGAAATCTTCCTTAATTTGTGTTGATCCAACAGGATTTATCGAAGCTGTAAAGATTTAATCAATTCAACTGTTTGAAAGGTAGATATTTCAACACAAATTGTACACGTGAAGTCAAAATCAAGGTGATTTGTTATGGCTGTAGCGTTCAGAAATATGTCAAATGTTTTGCAAGAAAATATGTATCTTCTTATTATGTCATGGCCATTTATTTTCAAACCCTCCGTCAGAAGAATTATATCAAAATGAAGATCCAAAATGCAAGGAACATGTTCTATAATATGAAATATATTTATATATATTGTACATACAATTATAGCATATATTGTCCAATGTATTATGAAATTATATATTTTAAATAAATTGGACAATATATGCATGCAGTTACATAATATTTTGGATTTCATAAATGAAAATCGTATTTATGTAGAACACTTTTTCCACAAGGGTGACTACTTGCGCCAAAGCAATTGGCAGTGGTTCAGATAAGGAACAATTAATATCATTGTCGAGGTAACTTACACTTTAAAGAGTATCATCTCTCAACTATTGTCCAGTTCTAGTAAGAATATGTAATATTTAATGCTACATGCAATGTTTGTTTTAAGATGCTTTTGTTGTGAAAATGGCCAAGCTATTATTTAATGTAATACTTTCAAAGGGAATATTATTATAGTTTAATTCCTATTCTGGCTATGAATCCTTATTATTATCACAATTTGACAAGTTTGTTAGGTCTAGTTGGGCTGTGTGATTTTGATACTGGAAGCTTATGGCAGATTTGATCACCCATTGACTTAGTATTGACTGTATTTCTAACTTGCAGTGTCACAGTACTGTCATCAGTATCAGAGAACTACTCCGGGCAAGTCATTAATTCTGCTGAAATAACAGCGTTGATATTGGTGCTGAATTTAGTGGCTGGTGAGGGCCAAGGGACATGTGAATAATTAGGACTCACAACAAAAAGAAAACATCTTGTTCCATGCAAGAAAATAGGACACTCTGTGGGCTCTTTGTTAGCCTGTGCCAGGTTCAATGGAAATCTTTGAAAACGAAGCCTTGTTTTTTAAAGAAAAGCACATTTTTTGTCCATTAAAATAACATCAAATTGATCAGAAATACAGTGTAGACATTGTTCATGTTGTAAATGACTATTGTAGCTGGAAACAGATGGTTTTTTAAAATGGAATATCTACATAGGCGTACAGAGGTCCGTTATCGGCAACCATCACTCCTGTATTCCAATGGCACGTTGTGTTAGCTAATCCAAGTTTATCATTTAAAAGGCTAATTGATCCTTAGAAAACCCTTTTTCAGTTATGTTACACAGTTGAAAACGGTTGTTCTGATTAAAGAAGCAATAAAACTGGCCTTCTTTAGACGAGTTGAGTATCTGGAGCATCAGCATTTGTGGGTTCGCTTACAGGCTCAAAATGGCCAGAAACAAATAACTTTCTTCTGAAACTCGTCAGTCTATTCTTGTTCTGAGAAATGAAGGCTATTCCATGCGAGAAATTGCCAAGAAACTGAAGATCCCGTACAACGCTGTGTATTACTCCCTTCACAGAACAGCGCAAACTGGCTCTAACCAGAATAGAAAGAGGAGTGGGAGACTCCGGTGCACAACTGAGCAAGAGGACAAGTACATTAGAGTGTCTAGTTTGAGAAACAGACGCCTCACAAGTCCTCAACTGGCAACTTCATTAAATAGTACCCGCAAAATACCAGTCTCAACGTCAACAGTGAAGAGGCGACTCCGGGATGCTGGCCTTCTAGGCAAAGTTCCTCTGTCCAGTGTCTGTGTTCTTTTGCCCATCTTAATCTTTTCTTTTTATTGGCCAGTCTGAGATATGGCCAGCATCCCGGAGTCCCCTCTTCACTGTTGACTTTGAGACTGGGGTTTTGCGGGTACTATTTAATGAAGCTGCCAGTTGAGGACTTGTGAGGCGTAATAGCCTTCATTTCTCAGAACAAGAATAGACTGACGAGTTTCAGAAGAAAGTCTTTGTTTCTGGCCATTTTGAGCCTGTAATCGAACCCACAAATGCTGATGCTCCAGATACTCATCTTGTCTAAAGAAGTACCGTTTTATTGCTTCTTTAATCAGAACAACAGTTTTCAGCTGTGCTAACATAATTGCAAAATGGTTTTCTATTGATCAATTAGCCTTTTAAAATGATTAACTTGGATTAGCTAACACAACATGCCCTTGGAACACAGGCGTGATGGTTGCTGATAGTGGGCTTCTGTACACCTATGTAGAAATTCCATTTAAAAAATCTGCCATTTCCAGCTACAATAGTCATTTACAACATTAACAATGTCTACACTGTATTTCTGATCAATTTGATGTTATTTTAATGGGGGAAAAAATGTTATTTTCTTTAAAAAACAAGGACATTTCAAAGCGACCCCAAACCTTTGAACGGTAGTAAATATTATTGAAAATTAGCTTTGTTTCTGAGAGAAACCAAGTCCCATTTAAAATGGCACAATTCTATCACTGAATTGAACCGTCATCCCAGTCAAAATCTTTGTCAGCCAAAAGAAACCTATTGAATGACCATGGTCATTTTAGATATTTGCCTATATTGAAACATGAACCACAGCAAATATATTGATACATTGTTGCATTATTTACACAGTAACTCTACAATACATTGTGGCCCTTAAAGTACTAGCAGAATAATGTAGAAATCAGACGAAAATGCAAACTGGCCTTTTGCAGATATTTGTAGAATATCCCCCTAAGGCTAGCAAGGGCTCTGTGTGTCATATTCTGTTGTTTCTGTACATGTGTCTGCTATGTTAGTAGCTGACTAAACTCAACTCAATGGTGAGGGAGGTTTCTGAGGACAAACACTGGTATAAGGCAAGTGTTTCAGCATTGACTTTGGGCAAATCAATGTAATCAGAGCTGAATTCCACAAATCCTGGTCTCTGCTCAACTCCGTTGGTGGAGTTCATCAAAATCTTCCTTCGCCAAGGAGTTGAGTTCAGTCAGCTACTATGTTAGCTGAATGTAGAGAAGATGGTAGAAACCTCTCCAAAGTTAATAAAGCGGACACAACTAAAGTGTCGAATAACATTAGTGTTTTTGCTTTCAGCAAGCACACAAAAAATCACCAACATTCAAAACATTTAAAATGTTTCAATATTGACCATAATTATCCAGATAGGGGAATAACCCTATTTCTTTTTTTCAGAATGTAGTCATTTAATCATTAATGGCTTTCCCAAGAGATTTCCACAGAGTCAAATTCTTTTGAAGTTTAACATTAAGAATATACTGTAAAGCATGAGGGAAGGGGAGCAGTAGAATGTCCCTCTTGAAAATACAAATATATACAATATAATGTGCAATGTATATGGATAAACATGTACATAGTGTATAGCAGAGAGATCATTGCATGGTGAAGTGTCTGAATGTTGCTGTGGAAAGAGAAAGAATGCATATACGATACTGATAATATATATAATGTGTATATATATATGTGTATATATATGTGTGTGTGTATATATATATATATATACACACACATATATATGTGTATGTATGTGTGTGTATATATATATATATATATATATATATATATATATATATACACATATATATACACATATATATACACAGATATTTATGTGTATATGTGTGTAAGAGAAGAGAGGATGTGTAAAAACAAACACTCATTTAGAGGTCATTATAATCAATATTTTGGGGAATATTATACATTTGCCCATATACTGAGTCACTGGATATAAGACAGCTTTTGATATTGAGTATGGAATTCTGTCGCAGGAGAGGGATCTTGATATCACAAAACTGACAAACCTGAACATTTGAATGAAATAATAGCTTTTTGCTAACATTAAGATGCAATCAAAGCACATACATTGATCCACCTCTCCCACAGTTGGGATTTGAAGCAGAGCCTGCTATTGTATATCACAATGGATAGGGTCACTTCCCATTCAAGGGAATGTGGACAAATGATTGGTTGTCTTAGGCGAAAATATGATGCTTGCCTAATATTTTTGCTTTAATGATGAGTTCAGTGATTCAGACAAAACGAGTTGCTGCCTAATCATGCCACGGACTAAAGCAGTGGAATGTATTGTACCATTTATAATGCTGAAATAAGTTATTTAAGTTCAAGTGAAGTCTAAATATTTTAATAATAATATATAGATATAGTTTTTGAAATTTCAAGACAATGCACTGAATATCACATGTAATAACCAAGCTCTGTGTGTTGTGTGTGTGAATACACTCCGATTTGACTATCATAATAATAATAATAATATAATATATTACATTTAGCAGACGCATTTATCCAAAGCGACTTAGTCATGTCAAAAACAAAAAAATGTGTGGTCCCGGGAATCGAACCCACTATCCTGGCATTGCAAGCTCCATGCGCTACCAACTGAGCTACAGAGGACTGTATGATTTCACCCACTTTATCATGTGTAACTGGGATTGTCCTTTATTTTTTTAAAGATATTTGGGGCATTTGTGTACATGACTTTAGTCACAAAGGAGATATACAAGCTATTATATGATATAGTGGCACACAGCCGAACTGTACAGTTGAAAATTGTACAGTTAATGACATGGTACTCTCTGTCATTAGCAATAGCTATTTTTGTGGTGTATCTGGACCGTTCTCAGAGGTCGTATGATATCAGTCATATTGGGTTGGTAAAATAACTCCTGTAACACTTTACTTGACACCCAGCGTCATAACACATTATGACACGGTCATAATGTCATATGTCATAACAGCTGACATAACTTGTCATAACACTGTCATAACCCATATATTTACACCTGTTGTGACATATATTACATTATCTTATGGCTGGTTATGACACCTACATAAGTGTCATAACCCACATTTATTCAAATGTGTTTTTTCCCTGCCAACAAGTTTCCTTTTATTTGAAAGTTTAAGTAATTTGTTGTTATTGTAATTCATTCTTAAGTCATTTTTTTTTTCATCATCTTTTAAATAACTTGCAGAAAATACCCTTTATGACACTGTCAAGAAGCATTATGACCCTCCTGTGTCACTTTACTTGGAATAAGAAAATACACTTTATGACACTGTCAAAGGCATTATGACCGTCATAAGCCCAGTCATCAGAAACAGAGCATTGGGGTAGGTGCAGGTCTGACATCAATTTGTGCGCAATTACAATAATTGAATATGGTCAATTTCAGAAAATGTAATATAACATAAAATACTGTTGACAAGTAGGCTATGGTGTAATGGAATGTTTTGCCTTGTGTGATAGGTTTTGTGGGTTTTGACACTCTTATGTAGGTGTCATAAACAGCCATAAAAAAATGCAATACTGTATATGTCACAACAGGTGACAAGTTAATGTCAGCTGTTATGACATACAGTATGACATGATTATGACTGTGTCATAACGTGTTGTGACGCTGGGTGTCAAGTAAAGCGTTACCATCACTCTATGTAACAGGAACTGTCATCATAATTGTTTGCTCTATGGAAGAGGATTTGTTCGGTCCTTATTTCTTATAGTACTGGCTTGGTTGGTTTGAACTTAGATATGAGCGCAATTGTGGTTTGCTGTCCCCAAGGATTGATGTTACTACTTCATAGCAAAACATATACTATTAGAGAGCATTGTAAAGCTATGTCTTTTGATACTTGTTGTATGCCTAATTCATTAAATAAGTCTGAAGAGTAAGAACATCTGGTGCTAAAACACAAGTTTTCAAGGACTGTTATTTGAGTAATTATTTTTGTCATTTTACTTCATCTGGTAAAGCACACTTTGTTGTTGTTTTGAATATATATATTGCTGGTGCTCTCCCATACTCCAGTCACTTTGTTGTTGTTTTGAATATATATATTGCTGGTGCTCTCCCATACTCCAGTCTCTGAGTTCCACACTACATTTTGTAAAACCAAAACATAGCCGTATAACAAAATGCCAAACCGTTATGCCTCCCCAAGAAAATGAGAGTATGAGGAATTTGAAGACACTGCACAGTACTGTACACAGTCAAGTCGAGGCCTAACAAGATATACGGTATACAATTATACGATTATACCTTGTGGGTCACTAGTAAACAAGTAAACACAAATGTGCTAATGTGCTAATACTCAAAAGACTACAGAAAATGCAAGTGAAAGCATACACTTTTGTCACACAGTATAAATAATGTTTTAAAAAAGTATACCTTGTCATATTTTTTTGTATATGAGAATATGATGCACACCGAGTATATTGCTGAGTGAGTAGGAACTGAGTAGTGTACGGTCTGTTTCAGTGGTACATTGTGACATGAAGCAGACCAATAGATCTCTGTGAGTGACTGAATTCTTCTAAATGCTACAAATTAGTTTAATATTTAATGTTATAAATCAAACCAATATAGAATACAAAAATATTAAATATAGTATAATGTACCAAAGTGGATGGTCAAATCTACATTTGGGTTAATTGTGTTCATTGTGTATCATTTTGTTCTTTTATTTTTTTATACCCATTTGTTTTTTTTTTAGCAAAACAGAATCATACAAGTAGAGAATATTTATATTCCACTGACTCATAAATGCCTTTGAGACAAACCATTTCAGTTCTGTACAAAATAAATAACAAAAAAATTGTGCAAGTGTCATCAGTTTATTACAGACTACGATAAAGATACAGAGTTTTACATCTTGAAGCATAACTGGAAAGCACCAGAATTAGTTATTCACTTAATTTTACCCGCAATGAATCGTTCCTGTCAAGTTGGGATATGGGATATGCTAACATGGCTAGCTTGGCCAATGGGGATCATGTAGGACTATGTGGCTCTACAATAGGTCCATCATTACACCAGTCAGTACCCAAGACTACCACAGATCCTCAGCTCCAAATGTTGCTGATAGCCAGCTCAATAACCCTGTATGTTGTCTTAGACTCAATTGTCTTTTGGAAAGAGGGAGAGTACAATGGTTTTCATGCAGGTGCTCCTTTGCATTCTGTATAGCAGCAGAGTACAAACAATTTGTAATCTATATTCCTCTAGTCAACAGACTGTGCAAGTAAGGTATTTTACAGTGCACGTGTACATATTTCCAATGCTGCTTTGAAAAACAATTTTTGTTTTGTTTCCAACTTAGCCACATTGTTTATTGTGTAATGTATATTTGTCTGCCTCTAACTCTCAATAGTTGCAAAGATTTGATATGTGAAGTTGCAGCAGACTATAAAGATGCTCTGGAATTTGGAGACAGTACATGACAGTAACATTTTCGAGAGATCCATAAGTGGAGCATATTGAGTTTGCGATTCCATCATGACAACAACTGGTGCTATTATCAATCCATTCTGTGGTGCTTTAAGTGGTGAGTTAACTCCTTGCTTCGCACACATTGTGAGCACCCTGCTTATTTACCAACAAATGATGTTGTAGTCTATTGTAGAACCGTCCTGAAATGGTATATTGTGGTTAGACCTTTGGGCAGTAAACAAACCTTTCTTGGTGTTGTACTGGAATTATATTTGATATGGTATTTGACATACAAAAATAGCAATTTCATTGAAAGTTTAGTAAGGTATCAAATGAGGTAAACCTTTAGATGTAGGGCCATTGTTAGATAAATTACTTTGCGTCATAGTTATTTGGCAAAGATTCATTGTTTTTGTGTGTGCTGTATGTAATAGATATTACTGTGTCAGAAAAATGAGTGTTGCTGCATCAGGGAATAATCAGATGAGATGAACTTACATCCTCAGCGTCCATTTTATGAGAAGGCAAATTGATGTGGCATAAATTTGAAACACATTTCACTATTATGACCCCATGGCGTTCTTGGTACAGAGTACATGGGTGTTAATGCTGGACAAAATTAGACATTGATTGCTCTGTTCTACATGTCAAAGTATTGGTCGTCATTATAAAGGTTTTACATGTTTGTATAACACTGCTTGACAAGTCAGTTGACAAGCGCTCAACTGCAGTAATGTTAACCCTTTCGGTGTAGCCTCTGTGTATGATTTAAGTCCACGCCATTCCATCCATCTTTTCTCAACATTATACCTCACTAAATGCAATACGAGCATTCAAAGGACTGTTCAGATGTACTTTGCTAAATATTGTTCCATCCTCATTTGGTCTTCCTTATAGCTCTCTGGATTTTTGGGTAATGTTCAATTCTATCTTCTTAAAAAAACGGAGACAACTCAGCACCTCAGAATGCCTCATCGTGGATATCTTCACATAGAGATGTTATGTTACTATCAAATGTTCACCTTCATCTGGCCATTTGAGAGCATTGCGTACTCACAATCATCATGCTGCACACTTTTTACATCTGCCGGCACAGACACAACCATGTATTGTCATCTACTTCTTTCTCCCTTCTGGTCATTGTAGACGTTCTAAAGCGTTCCATAAACTGGCACAAAGAAATACTAATTCTAATGTACTGGTATGTTTGGTGTTGAAATTTGCAGTAGGTTTACTAACCACTTTTTTCTTCTTATTATTTTGTGTTATATAAAATCATTTTGGAGTAATTTCTGAGCAAATGGATCAATGTCATTTAATGCACCTGTCCATTCAGAAAATATTTTATAGACCATTTTTATATTTATTTTCAAAGTGACTCAAATCAAACCATTTCAATGATTTTCTTTTTTCTTTTAACAACAACTTTGTTCTTTGCTTTTCTACATAAATAATTTATAAATACAAGAGGCACCACCCAGGGGGTTAATTGTTCACCATTTTCTGGTATTATTGTTGTATGAGAAGAAGAAGAAACATGTATATGGTGCTGAACTAAAGCCTTATGTGTCATACTGTTTTTCAGTTTTTCCCACCATTTCACCCGTGCTCTCTGGGCAGACCAATGCCTCCCCCAGGAATTTATGTGAAGACTTAGAAAGGGCATTCTACTAACACATGCCGTCGCAAATGACAACTTGTCATCCTGCTTCACTGACTTTTATATGAATTGTGATGAATCAATCAGTTGTGTTCAGAAATGTACAGAGTGAAAGAAGTCATTATTTTGGTGAGAAACTATGATTCAGTCACTAAGGAACGAGACAAAAAAATCTAGACTGTGTAACAGCCCATGCAGCATTACAGGGGATGCTTATGTACTGTAAAGGGGAAATGTGACCATGCAAACAAACATGTTTCCTGTTATCTGTGGTTGATAGTGGAGCAGTATGGCGAGGAATCTCATCCAATCTCACGTCAACCTCTAGCCCTTTATCCCCACCTGGCACTTGTGTAGATATCAAAGGATTGGATAGGTACAAGCAGGCGCAGAGCTTGGGTTTCGCAACAGGGGGGATGGAAAACATTAGGTAGGAACACTAACCCTAACTCTATAAAGGCGTGTATCAATTTAACCTTTTTTTTAATTATTATTTATTTTTTGCTGATATGAAGGATAAGGTCCTTATGCTTCCAAAACCATCCCGCAAGCGATGCGTGTTAATGTTCAGACCGAGCGTCAGGGCTCTTAACAAAACTCCCCCGTACAGAAGACGCCTTCGTCCAATGACTTTTACAGTATGTGTAATGTAATGGAACTTATGGTCATGATTAAGGGCTACAGTTCAACCTAATCATTCGATATAGAACTGCCTACTTTTTCTTTCTCATGCCATTCAAAAACAAGTTTTTAGTTTCCTAATGTTAAGACCTGCCTCAATACAAACAATGGATTATTTATGTTATGGTATACAGTGCCTTGGGAAAGTTTTCAGACCCCTTGACTTTTTCTAAATTTTCAGAACGAACACAGTGGCCTCCATTATTCTTAAATGGAAGACATTTGGAACCACCAAGATTCTTCCTAGAGCTGGCCGCCCGGCCAAACTGAGCAATCGGGGGAGAAGAGCCTTGGTGACGGAGGTGACCATGAACCCGATGGTCACTCTGACGGAGCTCCAGAGTTCCTCTATGGAGATGGGAGAACCTTCCAGAAGGACAACCATCTCTGCAACACTCCACCAATCAAGCCTTTATGGTAGAGTGGCCAGATGGAAGCCACTCCTCGGTAAAAGGCACATGAAAGCCTGCTTGGAGTTTGCGAAAAGGCACCTAAAGACTCTCACACCATGAGAAACAAGATTCTCTGCTCTGATGAAACCAAGATTGAACTCTTTGGCCTGAATACCAACTGTAACGTCTGGAGGAAATCTGGCACCATCCCTACGGTGAAGCATGGTGGTGGCAGCATCATGCTGTGGGGATGTTTTTCAGTGTTAGGGACTGGGAGACTAGGACAACGACCCTAAGCACACAGCCAAGACAATGCAGGAGTGGCTTTGGGACAAGTCTCTGAATGTCCTTGAGTGGCCCAGCAAAAGCCCGGACTTGAACCCAATCGAACATCTCTGGACCTGAAAACAGCTGTGCAGCAACGCTTCCCATCCAACCTGACAGAGTTTGAGAGGATCTGCAGAGATGAATGGGAGAAATTCCCCAAATACAGGTGTGCCAAGCTTGTAGCGTTATACCGAAGAAGACTCAAGACGGTTATCGCTGCCAAAGGTGCTTCAACAAAGTACTGAGTAAAGGGTCTGAATTCTTATGTAAACCTGTTTTTTTCTTTGTCATTATGGGGTATTGTGTGTAAATTGATGGGGGGAAAAGTATTTAATCAATTTTAGAATAAGGTTGTAATGTAACAAAATGTGGAAAAAGTAAAGGGGTCTGAATACTTTCTGAAGGCACTGTATTTTACATTGATTTGTTAGCTGTTTAAAATGTAGACAAAAGGCGTCATTTGGCTGTTCCTTGTATAGGTCTATCTCAAGTCCCGGCAGTGTGTTAACTAAATTGAAACTATTAAAAGTACTAAATAACTTAAAACAATAAATAACTTATGAACAATAATTTTGAAGACCCTGGTTCCTTCGGCAGCCGTCAGGCCGAGGCCAGGGGGCCCTCAAGGGGGAATAGCGACAGACAAAGCTGTACATAGATTTATAAAATAAGCAACACTAGGTCGGACCAATTCCAGAATTGAATGAAATCATATTATATATAAATGTAGCCTTGTTTTATAGTGTTAAATGTTTTTTTTTGGTACATCATTGTTGAAATGATTATTGAAAGATTTTTTAAGGTGGGCCCTCTAGGTGCCACACCCTTTGCCCCCCCCGCATTGGCTCCGTTTCTGGCAAAATGTCCAACTAGCCCATCAGAGAACAAGGTAGAGCTGTTACCATGTTGCTCTAGCTATCTGATGCTTTCAGACTTACACAGGTGCCAGGAGGTAGGGCCAAGGGCTCGATTTGGGATTGGCGTCTGTTTTCAGTCCGTTGAATCACCAGAGAGGCTCGTGAGAAATAGCAAATCATGTCTACTGAGATGTTTGTTCTGCTGTCCAAGGTACTGTAGCGTTGTATTGGATAATAGTATCTACTAAAGGCCCCTTGCCTTCTCACCTACATACATACACATTTCATGATGGTTCTGCTGAACTTATTGAGTTGACATTTTCAGATGCTAAATTCTCATGTAACCTTTACTCTGCTTCAGATATGTTTTGTATTTTGATATAATAAAATTTGACAAAAAAATTGCATTCTGTTTTTGTCATTTGTACAGTAGCTCAGCTCTTATTTGCCCCAGGCACCAAAATGCTACTGTACTGCCTTTGGGAACACAGACGAAGCCAAGCCTTCCCTGAGGCAATTTGGTGTGGTGGCCAAAACAATGTGTGGCACTCTATCTAAACAGGCTGCAATCAAGGATTGATTGACGTTTAGGTAGAGTGCCAGACTGCGTTTACCCATTACCTTGTGACAGATGTAGGCCTAGTTGAAGGCTCATCTACTATCAATAGAAAGCATTGGCAAGTCCATATAGGCAAGCGGGGGCATCATACACCCCAAAAATCTGTTGGGGCACAAAGTACGTGAGGATGGCTAGGCCCCCCTGTCTGGAAGTTGGAGTATTGTGCATTTTTCAAACACCCCAAACAGCTTTTCCTGCAATCTAGAGGCATAATCATTATGATTAATTCTATGTAAAATGTCAATTTTTCTGCATATCTAAGTATACCTCTTGAGTTGTCTAGCCTCCTGACTGAATGGTGGTTCTATTTCTAAAGAAACTAAATAGGCTTTTCTGCATCTCTGCTAAAATATGGGTAAAAGATTGAAAGGAATGTGAGTCTTATTCAGTACATTTAGTTATTTCTTGCTTTTCTAAAGTCTATCAACCTTGCCAGCAGGCATGCCAGCTAAGATAGTTAGACAAGATAACTACTCTAACTTGATTGATAGCCTGAAATTGCTTCTTGGTAGCTAGTTATGTGGTTGGGAGATTGGGAACCTATCTGGTCTAGCTAAATCCAACTTCATAAAATTGCTAGGTGGCTAGGAATATTACAGAGAAACAACATCCATTTAAAAATATATACTGTACCAGTCAAAGTTTGCATACACCTACTCATTCAAAGTTTTTTAGTTATTTTTGACTATTTTCTACATTGTAGAATAATAGTGAAGATATCAAAACTATGAAATAACACATATAGAATCATGTAGTAACCAAAAAAGTGTTAAACAAATCAAAATATATTTTAGATTCTTCAATGTAGCCAGCCACCCTTTACCTTAATGACAACTTTGCACACGCTTGGCATTTTCTCAACCAGCTTCATGAGGTAGTCACCTGGAATGCATTTCAATTAACAGGTGTGCCTTGTTAAGTTCATTTGTGGAGTTTCTTTCCTTCTTAATGCGTTTTAGCCAATCAGTTGTGTTGTGACACGGTAGGGGTGGTATACAGAAGATAGCACTATTTGGTAGAAGACCAAGTCCATATCATGGCAAGAACAGCTCAAATAAGCAAAGAGAAACGGCAGTCCATCATTACTTTAATTAAGACATGAAGGTCAGTCAATCCGGAAAATATCAAAAGCTTTGAAAGTTTCTTCAAGTGCAGTCGCAAAAAGCATCAAGCGTTATGATGAAACTGTCTCTTATGAGGACCTCCACAGGAAAGGAAGACCCAGAGTTACCTCTGCTGCAGAGGATACATTCATTAGGGTTAACTACACCTCAGATTGCAGCCAAAATGTAGAAAACAGTCAAAATAAAGAAAACCCCTTGAATGAGTAGATGTGTCCACATTTTTGACAGGTACTGTATATTATTATTATTATTTATTTTTTAAACAGGACAAATCTTAGTGGGCATGTGTCCCTGTGCCTCCTATGGGCAATATACCTCTGTGGGCAAGCCTCTTCAGTCATTTTGAAGCAAACTATGAAAGGAGACTTTCCTCTAACAGTCATACCTGCCATTTTTCTGACTTTTTATGGTTTATGTTTCAACTCAATTCAAGTAAATGTGGGTTATTCTCCAAGGCAACATCTACAGTAACTACCAGTGTAAATGATGGTAATCTAGATGATGCCATTTAGACAAGCTCCAGAGGATGGCAGAGTTGTCGGGTAAAAATACACTACAAAGATGATAGTTTCAGAGCTGGGTTTCCAACCTAATTAGTGTATATAGTGCATAATAAAGAATGCATAAAATGTAGCCAACCAGATTTTCCCAACATATTATGAAGGAGTATCCTTGAGGATTATATATTTTTCATTTAAACAAACGTCTTCAGTTCATACAATATTTAGCCTACACCTTGCAGCCAAGTAAAATATAAATTACCTTTTTTTCTCTCATTTTGTGTATTAGTGTTTTTTCAAAATTGCAATCTGATTGATGCGCAATGTCCTGAGACCGAGCATGCTGGTCGACATACACTCATTCCACGAGAGCGCGCACACGGTCACGAACTGTACACCTCTGCGCGTTCTCAATCACGATTCACTCCGCAGCAGATTCTCTCTTGGAAGTGGCGTTACAAATCGTTTAGCGAGAGGCTCCAGTTTGATAGCAAATGTAGCTATAAAACTGCTGTAAAGGGAATTTCAGTCAACGTTTTCTCAATGAATGGACTGTGAAGTACCATCACATTTTAAGGAAGTTTAGATTTACTTACAAAACACGATAACAGCTGGTTGAACATTGCCCAAGAGTCGTGTCCAGCGGGAGTTTTTGAACACACGGACAGCGAGCTTGAGGCTATTTGGTTTATGGAACGTGCCAGTTCAGGAAAAAATGTAGCTAGCTAGCTTAACGTTAGCTATTAGGCTATACACATATCGCGTGTCCTTTTGTTTTAGCTCGGAAGGATCAAGCTGTGTTTATGCAGCTGGCGTGGAAGACACCGGCAGGAGGAGAAAACAGTGGTGAAAAGCGACAGTGATAACCCGAAAAACATCTCATCACCAGACACCGGTAAACAGACATTTCTCTCACTTCAGTTAAGGCTATCTGTGTGGTTCTGTGTGGTTCCGTAGTCTGATAGATAACATTACGTGCATCAAAACTAGCAATAAAAAAAGCATACACATGCGCTAACACATCATGACTTGCATGTAGGTTCTAGTCAACCACTGGCTATGGGGCTAATACTATGCCGCTCAACATAACGACTTGCCCAGCGTTTCCCAAACTCGCTACTGTGGTTAATGATTAACTCATTGAATCAGCTCTACACGGTGTAGTGGTAGGGCGAAACCATGGCTGTGTTTTGGAAACGCTGGTCTTGTTTATCCAGAAATGGCATTACGCTACAGCCTAGCTAACTAACCAAGAATATACGATATTAGGATGCTAACTAGTAGGGGGTTTTGATTGATAATGGCTAGTTAACGTTACCTCCTTTGCTGGAGCCTAAATTAACATAAATATTTACAAAAATTACAAGACAGAGGTAACTAAATTGATAATGCAATGCAGTTTATCCTAGCTAGCGTACAACATAATTGGTAGGGATTTGAAATCGTTCTCAGGAAAACAGATAAATGATAGCCCAATCCAGTCCCAATCCTTAGGTGCGGCAGGTAACCTAGTGGTTAGAGTGTTGGGCCAGTAACCGAAAGGTTGCTAGATCAAATCCCCGAGCTGACAAGATGTCTGTTGTCTGCCCCTGAACAAGGCTGTTAACCCACTGCTCCTAGGCCGTCATTGTAGATAAGAATTTGTTCTTAACTGACTTGCCTAGTTAAATAAAGGTTCAATAAAAAACTGCTCAAGCCACATAACTAGCTGTTCACAAGACCAGAAAGACTAGCCAACTGGAATATTCACAAAAAAGATAGTTGATTTAGCTAGGTCCATAGCCTAAGCCTAGAGTAGACGTAGTTGATCATACAATTATTTCTTACTGCACATCTCTTGCCCTGCTTTGTTATCCGTCAAGTTTACATTTGACACAAAGATGTAAAACAATTGTCAAGTTATTCAATAACGAAACCATGGCGATCTAACAGGGTACCAACATCAGTCTAAGCTGTCACCCATACCCTTGCTCTCCAAACTGTCAAGCAAGGCCAGTCTCACCCCCTTAGTAATTTTATGCTCACATCAGAATGATTTTCCTGGAATTTCCCGCTGACAGATAACATTTGTCTGTTTTACCTATATGCAAAGTTCCATTAATCATCCAAAACACCTCTGCTAAATCGAGGTAATGAATATAAAGTACACTTTTTGCTCATGGTCAACCTTTGATTTATATGGTGGTGTATATTCCCTTTTGATATTACTAAGGGCTAATTACTAATACCTCTTTTGATATTACTAAGGGCTTCTATCTATAGCCTACAGTTTCAGGTAGTCCATGGCACCAATCTGTCTAACCCTAAAAGCATGTCAGCCTTTAAAGCACTTCAGAGTAGCCGATCAATGTTTTACAGAGTAAAACTATATTCGTTCAGAATGTAATGAAAAGGTTCAGGCTCTCCAACGTGTGCCTTCATTGACAGAATTTTAAGCAGACAAGTGCATGAGAAATGGTAAGAGAATCCTTGCATTTCTATGGTTAACGTGCACAAAAACAGCCTGAGTCTAATGGCCCACATTAAGATTGTTACATGATGCACTAAAGTCTCCAAGGCTTCCCTAACCTTTGACCCTAACTAACAAGGAGTTCCTTACTCTTGAAAGATCAGATCATGTGATCACTACCAAGGGACACTACCAAGGGACATGACTGGCTCTAGTCAATCTTTGTTGGATTTTCCAGTGCCACATCATCTCGGCCTATATCAGCCATCATGGCTAAGAAAATACCAGCCCGGAATTTCCATTCCAGCTGTGCATTCCTACAAACGAGCACAGTTGGGTAGTTCCTGTCTTCCCCTCCCTCCAACTATGGATACTTCTTAGGAGGGTTATCTGTGACCATGTTTCATCGAGGACACAATTAATTAAGGCAATGTTTATCACAGCTGTTATGTACTAAATTATCTTTTGATGTGCCCGTTTCTCTCTAATACAGGAGTCTGGCTGCTGTAAATTGTGGACACAGTGTGCAGGGCACTGCCGCAGTATTAGGTGTGAAATTAGAAACTGTTCAACGTAGGGCTACATCATAAAACAACTGTGCAGTCTAGTGGAAACGGATATAAAATCTAATGTGGTCCTATAAATTGTTTTCAAATTGTTTATAGCCCATAATTTACACTCTATGAAGCTAGAGATAAAATGAGTTACTTACAGTGCTTTAAAGTATTCACACCCCTTGACTTCTTCCACATTTTGTTGTTATAGCCTAACTTTAAAATAGATTGCATTTAGATTTTGTCACTGATCTACACACAGTACCCCATAATGTAAAAGTTTTAGAAATGTTTACAAATTCATAAAACATGTGAAGCTGAAATGTCTTGAGTCAATAAGTATTCAACCATTTTGTTATGGCAAGCCTAAATAAATTCAAGAATAAAAATGTGCTTAACAAGTTACATGCAGTGCGTTCAGAAGTATTCAGACCCCTTGACTTGTTCCACATTTTGTTACGTTACAGCCTTATTTTAAAATGTATTAAATAAAAAAATGTCCTCATCACTCTACACACAATACCCCATAATGACAAAGCGCATTTTTGCAAATGTATTAAAAACAGAAATACCTTATTTACATCAGACCCTTTGCTATGTTCTATGAGACTCAAAATTGATCTCAGGTGCATCCTGTTTCCAATGATCATCCTTGAGATGTTTGGCATCCAACAGGATTGGTGTCCACCTATGGTAAATTCAATCGATTGGACATGATTTGGAAAGGCACACACCTGTCTATATAAGGTCCCACAGTTGACAGTGCATGTCAGAGCAAAAACCAATCCACGGGGTCGAAGGAATTGTCCGTAGAGCTCCGAGACAGGATTGTGTCGGCACAGATCTGGGGAAGGGTACTAAAACATTTCTGCAGCATTGAAGGCCCCGAAGAACACAGTGGCCTCCATCATTCTTAAATGGAAGTAGTTTGGATCCACCAAGACTCTTCCTAGAGCTGGCTGCCCACCCAAACTAAGCAATCGGGTGAGAAGGGCCTTGGTCAGGGAGATGACCAAGATCCCGATGGTCACTCTGACAGAGCTCCAGAGTTCCTCTTTGGAGATGGGAGAACCTTCCAGAAGTACAACCATCTCTGCAGCACTCCGCCAATCAGGCCTTTATGCTAGAGTAGCCAGACGGAAGCCACTCCTCGGTAAAAGCACATGACAGTAGGCTTGGAGTTTGCTGAAAGGCACCTAAACGACTCCATATCATGAGAAACAAGATTCTCTGGTCTGATGAAACCAAGATTGAACTCTTTGGCCTGAATGCCAAGTGTCATGTCTGGATGAAACCTGGCACCATCCCTACGGTGAAGCATGGTGGTGGCAGCATCATACTGTGGGGATATTTTTCAGTGGCAGGGACTGGGAGACTAGTCAGGATCGAGGGAAAGATGAAAGGAGCAAAGTACAGAGATCCTTGATGAAAACCTGCTCCAGAGCGCTCAGAACCTCAGACTTGTCCTTCCAACAGGACAACGACCCTAAGCACACAGCCAAGACAACGCAGGAGTGGCTTCTGGACAGGTTTCTGAATGTCCTTGAATCCGGACTTGAACCCGATCGAACATCTCTGGAGAGACCTGAAAATGGCTATGCAGCGACGCTCCCCATCCAACCTGACAGAGCTTGAGAGGATCTGCAGAGAAGAATGGGAGGAATTCTCCAAATACAGGTGTGCCAAGCTTGTAGTGTCATACCTGAGAAGACTTAAGGCTGTTATTGCTGCCAAAGGTGCTTCAACCAAGTACTGAGTAAAGGGTCAGAATACTTATGTAAATAAGGTATTTCAGTTTTATTTTTAATACATTTGCAAAAGTGAATCTGTTTTTTTGCTTTGTCGTTATGGGATATTGTATGTAGATTGAGGGGGGGAAAAGTATTTAATACATTTAGAATAAGACTAACGATATATGGTGAAAAGGTCAAGGGGTCGTCCGGGTTTGGCCGGGGTTGGCCGTCATTTGTAATTAGGAATTTGTTAACTGACTTGCCTAGTTAAATAAAGGTAAAAAATATATATAATTTTCAATAAATTTGCACACATTTCTTAACATGTTTTCACTGTCATTATGTGTTGAGGGTTAAGAAAAACATTGAATTCAATGAAATTCATTTTGAATTCAGGATGTAATACAGCAAAATGTGGAGTAAGTCAAGAGGTATGAATACTTTTGGAAGGCACTGTTTCTCACTGCAAAAACAAGGGAGGCCATCTTTCCAATTCCTGTTTTCCACGCAGACTGAGTCATGCCAAATAGCTGCCACTGTGCCAATGACAAAGCAGAAACCTTTAGTCACCATACTCATTTTAGTGGGATTTATGTATTCATTAGTGTTGTGTGGTTTGACTCATAACCGTGGGGCGGGCGAGTTTAGGGTAGGGATGGGCACGAGTACTCGAACGGTCATCAAAACTCTATCTTTAATCAGAGATTACATAATTTTTCTTAAATACTGTAGTACTACATTTTGTTGTCCCCCTTAAAATGTAAATGTTGTCTTGAAGACGTTATTTTGCTTTGACTCTAGTGTTCTATTTGTGCATGTGCATTTGCAGGGCACAACATAAAAGCAACCATGCCAAGCATCTGTTTTTCCTGAAGTCCCTTTCCCCGCAATGTCGCACTCAGTCAACTGCGTTCCGACTGCTCCCGCTACACACTCGTGCTGTGTGCACACAAGCTAGTGTTAAATGTCTTAATCAATTTAGAAAATTCCAAAACAGGCAGAATAAAGTATATTGAACATCTGTATTTCGAAAAGAGATTTAGTTTTGTAACCCTGAAAAAAGGATTTCAACTCTACAAATTGAGCCACAGATGATCACTTTTTGAGGTCAACGGTAACAGATGCAAGATGCGCGTCACTTCACACTGGCAACTTTTTTTCATTTGGAAAAATATTCTGTTTGATTCTATTGTTATATTCATTACTAGGTGTGTCTTGACTTATAAGGGCTTGGGAAAGCAGTGTCTTGTCGGCTTTTTTTGTTGTTGAAGTGTGTGTGTGTGTGTGTGTGTGTGTGTGGACGTACTCGTCGAATGTCTCATTCCAAAATCATGGGCATTATAATGGAGTGGGTCCCCCATTTACCGCTATAACAGCCTCCACTCTTCTGGGAAGGCGTTCCACTAGATGTTGGAACATTGCTACGGGGACTTCCTTTCAGCCACGAGCATTAGTGAGGTCGGGCCCTGTTGTTGGGTGATAAGGGCTGGCTCGCAGTCGGCGTTCCAATTCATCCCAGAGGTGATTGATGGGGTTGAGGTCAGGGCTCTGTGCAGGCCAGTCAAGTTCTTCCATACCGATCTTGACAAACAATTTCTGTATGGACCTCGCTTTTTAGCGATGTCTGCACGTTAACTTATAGCCTATACTGCTACTTTTTCCCCCAGTGTTCTCCTTTCTCTCACTGTGACTGGATTGCGTCATCACAGAAAAATCTACTGTGGTTGTGGAATGTGAGACTTGTAGTTTTTAAGCAATTAGCAGCGGGGGAAAAATAGATTATGGTTGGTTGTAGTCTTTACTTGCACGCTGTGCTTGTAAATAACTTACGGTTCGGCATATCTATTTTTAGGGGCAAATGCTATTGAAATACTCGCACTGTAGAGCCCTGCTGTATTTGGGGAGTTTCTCCTATTTCTTCTATGCAGATCCTCTCAAGCTCTGTCAGGTTGGATGGGGAGCGTTGCTGCACAGCTTTTTTCAGGTCTCTCCAGAGATGTTTGATCAGGTTCAAGTCCGGGCTCTGGTTGGTTCACTCAAGGACATTTAGAGACTTGTCTCGAAGCCACTCCTGCGTTGTCTTGGCTGTGTGCTTAGGGTTATTGTCCTGTTGGAAGGTGATCCTTGGACCCATTTTGGAGGTCCTAACCTGCTCCAGAGCGCTTTTCATCAAGGATCTCTCTGTACTTTGCTCCGTTTCCCAGCCCCTGCTGCTGAAAAACATCCCTACAGCATGATGCTGCCACCACGTGCTTCGCCTTAGGGATGGTATTGGACAGGTGATAAGTGGTGCCTGGTTTCATCCAGATGTGACGCTTGACATTTAGGCCAAGCAGTTCAATCTTGGTTTCATCTGACCATAGATGTTGTTTCTCATGGTCGGAGAGTTGTTTAGGTGCCTTTGGCAAACTCCAAGCTCCATGTGCCTTTTATTGAGGAGTGGCTTCAGTCTGGCCACTCTAGCATAAAGTCCTGATTGGCGGAGTGCTGCAGAGATGGTTGTACTTTTGGAAGGTTCAGAGTGACCGTCGTGTTCTTGGTCACCTCCCTGACCAAGGCCCTTCTCCCTCGATTGCTCAGTTTGGCCGTGCGGCCAGCTCTAGGAATAGTCTTGGTGGTTCCAAACTTCCATTTTAGAATGATGGAGGCCACTGTGTTCTTGTGGACCTTCAATGCTGTAGAAATGTTTTGTTACCCTTCCTCAGATCTGTGCCTTCACATAATCCTGTCTCGGAGCTCTACGGACAATTCCTTCAACCTCATGGCTTGTTTTTTTGCGCTGACATGTACTGTTAACTGTGGATCCTTATAAAGATTGCGTGCCTTTCCAAATCATGCCCAATCAATTGAATTTACCACAGGTGGACTACAAGTTGTAGAAAAATCTCAAGGATGATGAATGGAAACAGGATGCACCTGAGCTCAATTTCGAGTCTCATAGCAGGATCGGAATACTTAAGTAAATAAGGTATTTCTGTTTGTTTTTTTATAAACCTATTTTTGCATTGTCATTATGGGATATTGTGAGGTAGGTTGAGGAAAAACATTTTTAAAATCCATTTTAGAAAAAGGCTGTAACGTAACAAAAGGCATGAATACTTTATGAATGCGCTGTATGTTCTCAATTTCAAAACGATACCAGTAGACAAGGTATATGAGCCTAATCATTATACAAGATTTTGTACATGCCTTGTGCTGACATTACATTTTTGGGTGCAAATAAAACCCTTGTTTCCGAGGTGGTGAAATGTCTGGAAGTAGGTAATTAGATCCTTAGCTTGAAACATACACGCAACTAGCACTAACAAGTTCAATGCCAGAAGGTCTGATTGGCATTTGGAAATATAGTTAATTGCCTGCATTGACTGGCCAATGAAACCAGTGGTAAGTACACCGCAGACTTCTCATTATTATTGGCCAACAACTATGAATGTCAATGGTTAACCGTCAGATCTCACAGAGTTCGATACTGAGTGGAGGTATCGCCTCCGCTTTTATTTCAGCGCCAGTGTAGTGTGCCTCTTGTGTCTCAAGTCATTATGGCTATTGGTCCTTTTCCCATTACAGAATCTGCCTCCCAGACTTGTTATCTTGGCCTCATTTACCCATTGCAAAGTGCTCTATTTGACCTCCCCGATAGTTAGCTCTTGTGCCTAGCGTAGCGTTAGCCCCCTGGCCATCGGTCAGGTCTTCAGCTGTAATAAGGACTCCAGTTAAGTCTGTTTCAAACACTTGCTTGGTGATTAAGGACATCTTAGCAGACATTGAACTCAGCGGTCGCATTACTGGTTACAATTTAAATCACTGGTGCATAATTAGCATAGGATATTCGTTAATGGTTCCACAACTGGATCTATCACTACTCAAGTCGTTGCACTCTACCCGATGATGTGAAATCAAGTGTTTTTTACATGCTTAATTCAACATACGTATGAGTAGCAGACGCTGCAGCAAAGATTACCCTATTGTGCTGAGAGAGTGTGAGAAGAATCAAATCCTCTGGGACGAGTGTGATGAGTTTAGCTAGTATTGTAAAGTCCAGTCTATGTTCCTCCACCACCTAATTAAGAAGACGAGTGTTTAAAGAACAGTTATTCAGATATATGTGAGTTATGGACCATGCGTTGTCATGTTACTTTGTATCAAGAGTTTTGTTTAGACATTGCTGTCGTTGTAGCAGATGTCTGACTATTTCCATAAGCTTGAAGCATTTAGTCAGTTTGCATTTCTTGTTTACCTGGGAAAATCTCCCTGACTGTAGCATGGCTCTGTCGCCAGTGTAGACCATGTCTAGAATGTAGAAACTGAGAACACTAAGCCACACTTGCCTGTCTTGCCTTTTTATTTTTTTTAGACATAGGCTCCTAAATGTTAGGCTTCCTTTTTGAATGCAGCCAAATAGAAAACGTAGTCAGCCAGGTGCCTCTGGGCAGAACTCTTTAGCAGAAGGAGCTCTATTTTGGTGGCTCCCTTTTGTACATTCCAATGTCTTGATTCCATGTGAAATACTTTGAAGACTTTATCGAGTTTACCTCCCATATTGGAAACATTAGATGTGGTGTTGTGTAGAAAGATATGTTTACCATTTGAATGACTGAAAATGTACGAACTCTGTGTTATTTTGGATATCGTCTAGGCATACAGTTGAAGTTGGAAGTTTACATACACCTTAGCCAAATATATTTAAACTCAGTTTTCAAAATTTCTGAAGTTTAATCCAAGTTTAAATTCCCTGTCTTAGGTCAGTTAGGATCACCACTTTATTTTAAGAATGTGAAATGTCAGAATAATAGTAGAAAGAATGATTTATTTCAGCTTTTATTTCTTTCATCACATTCCCAGTGGGTCAGAAGTTTACATACACTCAATTAGTATTTGGTAGCGTTGCCTTTAAATTGTTTAACTTGGGTCAAATGTTTCGGGCAGCCTTCCACAAGCTTCCCACAGTAAGTTGGGTGAATTTTGGCCCATTCCTCCTGACAGAGCTGGTGTAACTGAGTCAGGTTTGTAGGCCTCCTTGCTCACACACGCCTTTTCAGTTCTGCCCACAAATCTTCTATGGGATTGAGGACGTGGCTTTGTGATTGCCACTCCAATACCTTGACTTTGTTTTCCTTAAGCCATTTTGCCACAACTTTAGAAGTATGCTTGGGGTCATTGTCCATTTGGAAGACCCGTTTGCGACCAAGCTTTAACTTCCTGACTTATGTCTTGAGATGTTGCTTCAATATATCCACATAATTTTCCATCCTCATGTTGCCATCTATTTTGTGAAGTGCACCAGTCCCTCCTACAGCAAAGCACCCCTACAACATGATGCTGCCACCCCCGTGCTTCACGTTTGGGATGGTGTTCTTCGGCTTGCAAGACTCCCCCTTTTTCCTCCAAACATAACGATGGTCATTATGGCCAAATGGTTATATTTTTGTTTCATCAGACCCAGAGGAGATTTCTCCAGAAAGTATGATCTTTGTCCCCATGTGCAGTTGCAAACCGTAGTCTGGCTTTTTTATGAAGGTTTTGGAGCAGTGGCTTCTTCCTTGCTGAGCGGCCTTTCAGGTTATGTCGACATAAGACTCATTTTACTGTGGATATAGATACTTTTGAACCTGTTTCCTCCAGCATCTTCACAAGGTCCTTTGCTGTTGTTCTGGGATTGATTTGCACTTTTCGCACCAGAGTACATTCATTTCTAGGAGACAGAACGCGTCTTCTTCCTGAGCGGTATGACGGCTGCATGGTCCCATGGTGTTTATACTTGTGTACTATTGTTTGTACCGATGAACCTGGTACTTTCAGGTGTTTGGAAATTGCTCCCAAGGATGAACCAGACTTGTAGAGGTCTACCATTTTTTTCTGAGGTCTTGGCTGATTTCTTTTGATTTTCCCATGATGTCAAGCGAAGAGGCACTGAGTTTGAAGGTAGGCCTTGAAATACATCCACAGGTAACAACACCAATTGACTCAAATGATGTCAATTAGCATATCAGATGCTTCTAAAGCCATGACATAATTTTCTGGAATTTTCCAATCTATTTTAAGGCACAGTCAACTTAGTGCATGTAAACTTCTGACCTACTGGAATTGTGATACAGTGAATTATAAGTGAAATAATCTGTCTGTAAACAATTGTTGGAAAAATTACTTGCCATGCACAAAGTAGATGTCCTAACCGACTTGCCAAAGCTATAGTTTGTTAACAAGACATTTGTGGAGTGTTTGAAAAACGAGTTTTAATGACTCCAACCTAAGTGTATGTAAACCTCCGACTTCAACTGTATATGATCAGGACAATTTATTTTGAGAAAGTCGTCTTATTTACGCTTTTACTGCAAGATATGAATGTCCACAATGTTTGTACTTAATAAAAAAAAATGTAAAAAATTAAGTAAATAGCCCACATTATGTTGAAGATGTATTTTTTAAGGTTAAATATAGAAAGTGTTCAATCTTAATTATTATTTCGTTCTGATTTTATATTGTTTAAATTAATTTAAAATTGTCATTAGGTAGGGCCCTATAAACTCATCTGTTTTATACTTTGGCATTTTTTTTTTAAATAGAAAAACATCAACATTAGATGTTCTTAAGTCCACAACAATGTTGTCAGTAGACCAGTTTTTGAGGTCTGGGAAAATCTGAGATGTTTATTTTTGGGTGTATTTACCCTTTTAATTCAAGTGACTACTTAGCAAGGGGCTTTTGTTTAGCTGTGTTTGTGTAGTGCACGCGATGGTAGAGTTTGCAAAACAAATACCCACTGGATTGATGGCTTTAGTTAACATTTCATTGTGAGTTTTTTCGGAAAGCCTTTCCATCTCGCGTCACTAATGGCTACAGCGGTAAACGTGCACACCGTACACACGCAGAAGGGGGTGTTCTCGTTGTCTATTCAGAAAGTTGCTGGAAATACGAATCTCATGTATTCTGTTCATGTCTTATGATAACGTTATGCAAATGAATACGTTGGCAATACATTTTTGAATATTGTTGAATTCTGTTTTAATGCCTGGATTCCATGAGGGCCCTGATTTATTGTATTTGGACCAGAGTGAGGCTCTCCACTAATTATTGTTCCTGCAGTGATGATTCTTCATTGAATGTTTTCGTATTTCTTTCTGCAGATAATCTGCGAAACGTCTAGGCCTACCAGTAGCCTATGCAAATTAGGGAGCCCAATGAACAGCTCTCTCAAGATTTGGTATGCTACACTGACTGAGGAGACGAGTCACTCACTTTAGTGTCACTGTCTGGCAAGCCCTGACGTCCTAGGAAAGGAAACCTGGGAAATCCTTTGGTTTACTTGTCCAGATGCAAAACCATGGACACAACCACATTGAGTGATTTTTATGAATGGTAATGGGATATATGAGATCGACTTTATTCAATCATTTTGACTCATCGTAGCCACTTAATTTACACTGAAAAAAATATAAACCATATTTTCCATATGCACGAAAAGCTTATTTCTTAAGTTTTCTGCACAAATTTGTTTACATACCTGTTAGTAAGCATTTCTCTTTTGCTAAGATAATCCATCCACCTGACAGGGTTGGCATATCAAGAAGCTGATTAAACAACATGATCATTACACAGGTGCACCTTGTGCTGAGGACAATAAAAGGCCACTTTAAAATGTACAGTTTTGTCACAACACAATGCCGCAGATGTCTCAAGTTGAGGGAGCGAGCAATTAGCGTACTGACTACAGGAATGTCCACCAGAGCTATTTCCATATAATTTAATATTCATTTCTCTACCATAAGCCACATGTTTTAGAGAATTAGGCAATACGTCCATCCAGCCTGACACGCAGACCACGTGTGTGGCGTCATGTTGGTTTACTGGTTTACTGATGTCGACGCTGTGAACAGAGTACCCCATGGTGACGTGGAGGGGTTATGGTATGGGCAGGCGTAAGCTACAGACAACCAACACAAGTGCCTTTTATAGATGGCAATTTGAATGCACAGAGATGCCGTGACGAGGTCCTGAGGCCCATTGTCGTGCCGTAAATCCACCCCATCACGTTTCAGCATGATATTGCGCAGCCACATGTCGCAAGGATCTGTACACAATTCCTGGAAGCTGAAAATGTCCCATTTCCCATGGCCTGCATACTCACCAGACATGTCACCCATTGAGCATGTTTGGGATGCTCTGGATTGACATGTTCGACAGCGTGTTCCAGTCCCCGCCAATATCCAGCAACTTGACACAACCATTGAGGAGTGTTACAACATTCCATAGGCCACAATCAACAGCCTGATCATCTCTATGCAAAAAGTGTCGTGCTGCCTGAGGCAAATGGTGGTCACACCAGACACTGATTGGTTTTTTGATCCGTGCCCCTGGCTTTTCTTTAAGGTATATGTGACCAACAGATGCATATCTGTGTTCCCAGTCATGTGAAATCCATAGATTAGGGCCTAATGAATTCATTTAAATTGACTGATTTCCTTATGAACTATAACTCAGTAAAATCTTTGAAATTGTTGCATGCTGCATTTATCTTTTTGTTCATTGTACATGGTACGTGGAAATTCACAATCATCATGCTCTTTCCATCCTCTAAAGAAATGCGACTGAAACCAACCAACGTGCGCACAAATTGTACCTTAAGGTGGGAACGACGGCGGACTGTTTCCCTGTCATCGCTCGCTTTGTGACTGACATGCACCTATCCTATCAATAGTTTGCTAGAATATGCATGTTAATTATAGTGGGAGAGGGCTCAACGGAATAGCGCCTTGAATCTTTCAAATGGAAAGTTGTCTAGTTAATATGAAGTGGAAAGAGTTTCAGGCTATAATTTGGCTGTTACCGGCTGATTAGCCTTCCCACTAGCGGATATCACTATAGTTGTTTGGTTAGATAATCACTCCATGATTCCTCAATCTAGGCCTGATGCAAATATGAATGTGAAACATAAAATGTTAAAGATTATGTAACTCATTCTGAAGATTCTGGCTTAGGTTGGACAAATCTTACTTCCTACCCCTTCATATAGTTCAGGTTTCTCTCAAGCAACAAGTAGGCCTACACAAACTAAGCTTTGTGGAAATGACAATACTTTAGATGGGAATGGATGTTGCAGTTTGGAGCATTGCATGCTTGAAATTCCACATGCTAGTTGAAGCTCATCACATTTTGTGAGAAAAGACACAAGTGGGTGATTTTACACATTGCTCTACGTTTAGTAGCAGCATGTCATTGACAGCTGCAGTTCTGTAGACCTAGAAAAAAGTCAACTGGTACTAATCCTAGGAACTGAACACATTTCCATGACGTATCGTAGATGCCATGTTTGTGTAGCGGATGAATGCTCCTTATTTAAAAGTGCTGCTAGCGTTAGATAGGCCAAAATAATTAGTGTAATGAGAACAGGCCATTCAGCTCATCTAGCCTTCCCATATACCTATCTCTAAGTGACAGTCCCTAATGAACATGGAAACAAATGTGATTTCAGGTTTAGGGCAATATCAGGACGGTCATATATATATATATATATATATATATATATATATATATATAATTAACAGTATATATATAGACACACCCTATGTTTGAATAAAATCAACTATATGTAGGCTACTGAGCTTGTCAGATGTTTAAGCGCTGCGATTAAAAATTAAGACGCACAAATTACTAAAGAGGGAGCCAGAGATCAATATTGCCTAACTGGAAGAATAACCTGTTTTCCCTTTTCATGCTGAGTGGTTATTGAAAGGGAGAGGGCTGTAAATATTTTTCAGAGTCTACGTTGAGGAGCTACTGTCATTCTCAATGGATGTAAAAACCGACTTTGTTTACTTGCTGTTTGGGGCAAAGAAAAAAATACTTTGAAGCTCTGCAGTGATGGTGAGTTAAGAGTATCAGATCTCCAAATGGGCACATTTGTAAGCCTACGTTTGTGCAGGCCAGGTAGCCTAGGCCTAGTGCTATGTGTAATCAAGTGTGTGTCTTTACACAAGATTCACAGGAGCGCTGGAAACAAAAGACAATGGAACTCGTAAATGGAATCAAAACCTTTTCTCACAAATGTAGCCTAGGTTGTGCACTCTGCAAACGTGTCAACTCCTACAATGATAACGGTAGGACTGTATTAATAATATATTGAATGCATTCACAGAAATTGCCATAACCAAACAAACACAGATGAGAAATAATGGTAATTAACAGTAATTGTACTACTGGTGTGCCATCCCCGCGGCCTCCACAATGGATTAGTCCACTCAGACAGGCGTAAATCAGACAGGTGTCTCGTGTGCCATATTTTTTTTTAATATAAACTCAACAAAAAAAGAAACAACTGAAAAAAAAGATTCAACAAGTGAGCATAAACTGAACAAGTTCCACAGACATGTGACTAACAGAAATGGAAAAATGTGTCTCTGAACAAAGGGGGGATCAAAAGTAACAGTCAGTATCTGGTGTGGCCACCAGCTGCATTAAGTACTGCAGTGCATCTCCTCCTCATGGACTGCACCAGATTTGCTAGTTCTTGCTGTGAGATGTTACCCCACTCTTCCACCAAGACACCTGCAAGTTCCCGGATATTTCTGGGGGGAATGGCCCTAGCCCTCACCCTCCAATCCAACAGGTCCCAGATGTGTTCGATGGGATTGAGATCCGGGCTCTTCGCTGGCCATGGCAGAACACTGACATTCCTGTCTTGCAGGAAATCACGCACAGAACGAGCAGTATGGCTGGTGGCATTGTCATGCTGGAGGGTCATGTCAGGATGAGCCTGCAGGAAGGGTACCACATGAGGGAGGAGGATGTCTTCCCTGTAACACACAGCATTGAGATTGCCTGCAATGACAACAAGCTCAGTCCAATGATGCTGTGACACACCGCCCCAGACCATGACGGACCCTTTGATGATCTTCATCACATGACATTCCTAGGACATTATGTTATACAATACATGCATGTTTTGTTCATATTTATATAAAAAAACAGCTTTTTACATTAGCATGTGACGTTCAGAACTAGCATACCCACCGCAAACTTCCGGTGAATTTACTAAATTACTCACGATAAATGTTCACAAAAAACATAATTATTTTAACCTCTACGGGCTAGGGGGCAGTATTGAGAATTTTGGAAAAAAATATGTGCGCATTTTTAACTGCCTCCTACACCAACTCAGAAGCTAGAATATGCATATTATTGTTTAGGTTTGGATAGAAAACACTCTGAATTTTCTAAAACAGTTTGAATGGTGTCTGTAAGTATAACAAAACTCATATTGCAGGCAAAAACCTGTGAAAAATAGATTTAAAAAAATGAGAATTTTGTGACTGTACTATTTAGTGTCATTGTTTTAAAGATACCACAGTGAGAAAGGATTCAGTTCGCAACTCCTACGGCTTCCACTAGATGTCAACGATCTTTAGAAAGTTGTTGGAAGCATCTGTCATGAATACAGACCGAATTAGAAAGCTTACAAGTTGACACGTCATCACTTCATTTTTTGCGCCTGCGCATGAATCTGAGAAGAGTGTCTTTGTCATTATCGTTTATTCTAGACACTTGATAGGTTGTGTGAAAATATTACCGATGTTTACTGATGTTTCACGTTAAAAATGGACCAAAAGATTAATGCTAAACAACGTTTGACATGTTTAAACAAACGTAAATAGATTATTTACTAGGTTTTCTTTAGCTTTTCGACGTGACTTTACACTGCCCACCTCATTTTGTGGGAGCCTACTGAACGCTAACTATTTGGACATAAATTATGAACTTTGTCAAAAGAAACCACATTTGTTCTGGACCTGGGATCTCTGGCAGCGCCTTCTGATGGAGATAATCAAAGGTAAGGGGATATTTAGAATGTTATTATCGATATTAGATGATGCTAATGCTAACGGTATAGCTTAGCTTAGCATATAGCTTATTGTTGTTAGCATAGTACCCAGTTTATGCAAAATGTGATTTCCCAGTAAAGTTATTTTGAGATCTGGCCATTCGGTAGCAATTACGAGATGATAATATATTATTCTTTGAATGACAATATTATAATTTACCAATGTTTTCGAATAGTAATTCCGTGATTTGTAATGCTGGATTCACTGGGTGCATTCGAGCCGAAAAAAATTCTGAATTTCACCGCGACTGTAAATGCTGTTTTTG
>NC_042971.1:26273562-26335348 GCF_901001165.1 Salmo trutta
CTCCTTTTTAAATAGTGAACCAAAATGTTCAGCACTTTTATTTCCATGGATGATAAACTTATTTTCTCATGCTCTCTCTTGTCTCTCTGCAGCAGACATATTGTGAGCAATATGTTTGGAACATCAAATCGCAATAAAATTACAATGCATAGAGAATTCCAATACTTATCGTATTGTCACCTAAGTAAGCATTGTGATATTGTATCGTGAGGTCCCTGGCAATTCCCAGCCCTAGTTTTCATGCTAATGTTTGTTTTCAGTTAAAAATCCCATCAGCATGCTCTTGTCCCACTCGTTCTGTTTAGCCTTGTATAGGAAGCCATTTACCGTTGTTTTACCCAGTCACAGAATTAATACACTGCAGTCCAAAAATGTAGAGGGCACAAGTGAAAAAATGTCAAGTGCACCAGCTCTTTACATTTGGAAGATTTGTTGAGTGGCTAAGTGAGGAGTTAAGTGAAGTTGGGTGAGAGAAATAGGTGCTCTGAGTGAAACTGAAGTGTCTGTGTGTTAGTGGTGCACGAGTCAGCTGTTTGTTCACCCGCACCGCCCTCAATTGCTAATAACCCACCCGCAACCGCCCGACCTATACAGTGGTTCCTCCTTTAAAAGTTGCGAGCTTACGCTGCGGAACTTAAGAGGTCATTTGTGGTTTAGAACGGTACCCTGCATCACTACTTCATTGCTCCAGACCAGCGCAAGGGGGAGTTAGAGCACGGATTATGCTTTTTGGTCCTACTGTGTCTCTAACTGACAATGAATGGGCGACATAAACCTAAATAGAAACGGATAATTGTGCACAACTTCAGTATTACTTACTAAAACTGTTGTTACGCTAAGGTTTTTATTTTATTTTGTTAGGATTATTTTGCTCTTACTGTAGTAGTGTAGTGTAGCCCACTCCCGACCGGTCATGTTGTACAGCGCCTGAGTGGCGCAGCCATTTTTTATTTTACCCTTATTTTACAAGGTAAGTTGACTATTTTCTACATTATAGAATAGTAGTGAAAACACCACAACTGTGAAATAACACACATGGAATCAGTAAAGAACAAATTATTTTTTTACAAGGACAGCCTACTCCTTCCTCCCCGTCGGGGAATTGAACCCCGGTCTCCCGCGTGCCCGCATTCTCTAGTACAGCTGTTATTGAAGGCAATCAAATGCTTCTCAAAGATGCCCTCTGGTGGTCAAACTAGCACTAACTAGCATTAATGGTACCAGTGGTTAACACTTCAATAACGTGCCATAGAATTCTGTGGCACCATGCAAGCTGCGCCGCAGTACGCTGCAACTTTTAAATGAGGAATTACTATGTGATAAAGTTAATCTTAGGCCCGCACCTGACCCTAACCCGCTAGTATAGAAAATGCGCTATAGGCTACAGTCAGACAGCTGAATGATTTTTTTTGACAGGTGCAGGATTTATTTTGCCAGATTTTTAGATATGTTTCTGCTTATTTATTTATTTATTTATTTATTTATTTATTTGTCTACTTGTCTAATTATAATGAACGAAAATGTAAACACAACATGCGGTGATTTTACTGAGTTACAGTTCATATAAAGATATCAATTGAAATAAATTAATTAGGCCCTAATCTATGGATTTCACGACTGGGCAGGGGAGCGCTAGGTCCAGCCAATCAGAATATATTTTCTCCACAAAAATGTGCTTTATTACAGCCAGCATTCCGGATCGCCTCTTCACTGTTGATGTTGAGACTGGTGTTTTGTGGGTACTATTTAATGAAGCTGCCAGTTGAGGACTTGTGAGGCGTTGTCCTCTTGCTCAGTTGTGCACCGGGGCCTCTCACTCTTTCTCTTCTGGTTAGAGCCAGTTTGAGCTGTTCTATGAAGGTTGTAGTACACACAGCATTGTCCGAGATCTTCAGTTTCTTGGCAGTTTCTCGCATGGAAAGAGCCTTCATTTCTCAGAACAAGAATAGACTGACGAGTTTCAGAAGAAAGTTATTTGTTTCTGGCCATTTTGAGCCTGTAATCGAACCCACAGATGCTGATGCACCAGATACTCAACTACTCTAAAAAAGGCCAGTTTTAATGCTGCTTTAATCAGAACAATAGTTTTCAGCTGTGCTAACATAGTTGCAAAAGGGTTTTCTAATGATCAATTAGCCTTGTAAAATGATAAACTTGGGTTAGCTAACACAACGTGCTATTGGAACACAGGAGTGATGGTTGCTGATAATGGGCCTCTGTACGCCAATGTAGATATTCCATAACAAATCTGCCGTTTCCATCGACAATGGTCATTTACAAAATTAATGTCTACACTGTATTTCTGATCAATTTGAAGTTATTTTAATGGACATTTTTGCTTTATTTTCAAAAACAAGGTCATTTCTAAGTGATCCTAAACTTTTGAACAGTAGTTTATGTAAATGTGATATTTCAGGTGGTTTAATATAAACTCAGAAAAAAAGAAACATCCTCTCACTGTCAACTGTTTATTTTCAGCAAACTTAACGTGCAAATATTTGTATGAACATAAGATTCAACAACTGAGACATAAACTGAACAAGTTTCATAGACATGTGACTAACAGATATTGAATAATGTGTCCCTGAACAAAGGGAGGGGGGGGGGTCAAAATCAAAACTAAGTCAGTATCTGTTGTGGCCACCAGCTGCATTAAGTACTACAGTGCATCTCCTCCTCATGGATTGCACCAGATTTGCCAGTTCTTGCTGTGAGATGTTACCCCACCAAGGCACCTGCAAGTTCCCGGGCCATTTCTGGGGGGAATCCAACAAGTCTCAATGGGATTGAGATCCGGGCTCTTCGCTGGCCTTGGCAGAACATTGACATTCCTGTCTTGCTGGAAATCACGCACAGAACGAGCAGTATGGCTGGTGGCATTGTCATGCTGGAGTGTCATGTCAGGATGAGCCTGCAGGAAGGGTACCACATGAGGGAGGAGGATATCTTCCCTGTAATACACAGCATTGAGATTGCCTGCAATGACAACAAGCTCAGACCGATGATGCTGTGACACCGCCCCAGACCATGACAGACCTTCCACCTCTAAATCGATCCCGCTCCAGAGTACAGGCCTCAGTGTAACTCATTCCTTCAACTATAAACATGAATCCGACCATCACCCCTGGTGAGACAAAACCGCGACTTGTCAGTGAAGAGCACTTTTTGCCAGTCCTGTCTGGTCCAGTGACGGTGGGTTTGTGCCCATAGGCGATGTTGTTGCCGGTGAGGACCTGCCTTACAAGAGGCCTACAAGCCCTCAGTCCAGCCTCTCTCAGACTATGGCGGACAGTCTGAGCACTGATGGAGGGATTGTGCGTTCCTGGTGTTTCTCGGGCAGTTGTTGTTGCCATTCTGTACCTGTCCCGCAGGTGTAATGTTCGGATGTACCGATCCTGTGCAGGTGTTGTTACACGTGGTCTGCCACTGCGAGGACGATCAGCTGTCCGTCCTGTCTCCCTCTAGCGCCGTCTTAGGCGTCTCACAGTACGGACATTTCAATTTATTGGTCTGGCCACATCTGCAGTCCTCATGCCTTCTTGCAGCATGCCTAAGGCACGTTCACGCAGATGAGCAGGGACCCTGGGCATCTTTCTTTTGGTGTTTTTCAGAGTCAGTATAAAGGCCTCTTTAGTGTCCTAAGTTTTCATAACTGTGACCTTAATTGCTTACCGTCTGTAAGCTGTTAGTGTCTTAATGACCGTTCCACGGGTGCATGTTAATTAATCGTTTATGGTTAATTGAACAAGCATGGGAAACAGTGTTTAAACCCTTTACAATGAAGATCTGTGAAGTTATTTGGATTTTTACAAATTATCATTGAAAGACAGGGTCCTGAAAAAGGGACGTTTCTTTTTTTTGCTGTTTACCTTTGCAAAAATGTCTAAACCTGTTCTTGCTTTGTCATTGTGGGATATTGTTTGTAGATTAAGGCGGGGAGAAAGATACATTTTGAATAAGGCTGTAACATAACCCTTTGGGAAAAAATCAAGGTGTCTGAATACTTTCCGAATGCACTGTAGCCTAAATATTTTAGAACCTTTTAGAATGTACTACCCTTTATGTATAGCATAAACACAACTAGTTTGTTTGTTTGAATTAGAGGTCGACCGATAACGATTTTTCCACTCCGATACAGATTATTGATGGACCAAATAAAGACGATACCGATTTAATCGGACGATATTTATATATATTTGTAATAATGACAATTGCAACAATACTGAATGAACAATGAACCCTTTTATTTTAACTTAATATAATACATAAAATCTATTTGGTTTCAAATAGATAATGAAACAGTTTCAATTTGGTTTAAATAATGCAAAAACAGTGTTGGAGAAGAAAGTAAAAGTGCAATATGTGCCATGTAAAAAAGCTAACGTTTAAGTTCCTTGCTCAGAACATGGGAACATATGAAAGCTGGTTGTTCAATATTCGCAGTTCTTCAATATTCTCAGTTAAGAAGTTTTAGGTTGTAGTTATTATAGGAATTATGACGTGTCATCTATTTCTCTCTCTACCATTTGTATTTCATATACCTTTGACTATTGGATGTTCTTATAGGCGCTATAGTATTGCCAGCCTAATCTCGGGAGTTGATAGGCTTGAAGTCATAAACAGCACTTGCAAACGCAGTAAAGTGCTGTTTGAATGAATGCTTACGAGCCTGCTGCTGCCTAACACCGCTCAGTCAGACTGCTCTATCAAATATCAAATCAGACTTAATTATAATAAACACACCGAAATAGTAGCCTTTGGTCATTAATATGGTCAAATCCGAAAACAAAACGTTTGTTCTTTCAGTGAAATACGGAACCGTTCCATATTTTATCGAACGGGTGGCATCCCTAAGTCTAAATATTGCTGTTACATTGCACAACCTTCAATGTTATGGCATGATTATATAAAATGATGACAAATTAATTACGGTCTTTGTTAGGAAGAAACACAGTTCGCAACGAGCCAGGCAGCCCAAACTGTTGCATATACCCTGACTCTGCTTGCACTGAACGCAAGAGAAGTGACACAATTTCCCTAGTTAATATTGCCTGCTAACATGCATTTATGTTTAACTAAATATGCAGGTTTATTTATTTTTTTAGTTCTGTGTATTGATTTTCAGAAAGGCATTGATGTTTATGGTTAGGTAAATTTTTTGCAACGAATGTGATTTTTTTTGCTAATGCGCTTTTGTTAAATCATCACCCGTTGGGCGAAGTTGAAGTAGGCTGTGATTCGATGATAAATTAACATGCACCGCATTGATTATATGCAACACATGACAAGCTAGTTAACTACACATGGTTGATGATATTACTAGGTTAAACTAGTGATTGGGAAGATTGATTGTTTTTTTTATAAGATAAGTTTAATGCTAGCTAGCAACTCACCTTGGCTCATTGCATCCACAAGGTCCTTTTGACGCTGCACTCGCGTAACAGGTGGTCAGCCTGCCACGCAGTTTCCTCATGGATTGCAATGTAATCGGCCATAATCGGCGTCCACAAAGGCCAATTACCGATTGTTATGAAAACTTGAAATCGTCCCTAATTAATCGGCCATGCCGAATCTGATTAGGCTACTTCAAAAGTATCCTGTAGGTTACCTGCTCATGTTCATCCACTCCACTCTAATATAATTCAAGCATCCAAACTGCGCAACGGCCATTCGATTTAATGGAAAGAGACTTCTGTTACAAAACACAAAAGCTTAATGACATTCGGAGATTGGATTGACAATCATTCACTACTAAGTAGGGAGGGATGTATTTTCTGTTTGTTGAGATGATCATCAAACCGTGATAAGAGCACCAAGTCGGTAATCCGTATGCAGCTATGCGTTACCTATTGGTTGTGTGTGGTGCATTGGCACAGAAACCTGTTGGTGGGAAATTTTGTTGCGTATATTTTATATAAATATAGCATCAAAATGTTAAATCTGATTTCCCCCTAGCTGCTCATTGACTGTAGCTGGCTCTGATCGTAGTGTAATGACACAGGCAGGGAGAGTGAACTTAGCTTTGGTGGTCGCCAAACCCTCAACCTTCTGGCCTGTTAGACCTGCGTGGCATTGACTGTGCTACAAAACCATGCTGAAGTGGTAAAACCGTTATCCACATTTATAAAAACGGTTGCTAGTTATTTATGGTGGTAGTAATTATTTTTGAGTCCAGCTTTTGAGGAGGGAGAAGGTGTGCATTTTTTTTACAGTACAAAGGGAAGCAGGATTTCTGTTTGGAAAATGTGGTGCCGGATAAAGTGACACGGAAGAATTTAGTTTACTTGTCGTCTGATAAATTTACCGGATCCATATTCATTGGGTGCATAACCCATTAGGGTGTCCACCCACAGTGTTCAGAATGACAGAAAACACATGTAGATTATGGTAATTCATCTTAAAACCTGTTGGGGCTAGGGGGCAGTATTGAGAATTTTGGAAAAAATATGTGCCCATTTTTAACTGCCTCCTACACCAACTCAGAAGCTAGAATATGCATATTATTGTTCAGGTTTGGATAGAAAACACCCTAAAGTTTCTAAAACTGTTTGAATGGTGTCTGAGTATAACAGAACTCCTATGGCAGGCAAAAACCTGAGAAGGTTTCATGCAGGAAGTGGCCTGTCTGACAAGGAGTCGTTCTTCTTGCCTCTGTTTATTGAAGAGTAAGGATCTTAGCTGTAACGTGACAATTCCTAGGGCTCCAATAGGCTCTCAGAACCCGGGAAAAACCTGAACGATGACGAGGCAGCCTCAGGCTGAAACACATTATCGCCTTTTCCAAGTGTCCCATTAGGTGACAATGGAATGTGGCGCGTGCGCGATTCGCCCCCGTGGAGTATTTTCATTCGGCTGTTTAGCTTATTGCAGATTCCCGGTCGGAATATTATCGCTTTTCTACGAGATAAATTGCATAAAAATTGATTTTAAACAGCGGTTGACATGCTTCGAAGTACGGTAATGGAATATTTAGAATTTTTTTGTCACGTTCTACGCCATGCTCGTGACCGTGATTTACCATTGGGATAGTGTCTAGAACGCAAGAACAAAACGTCGCTGATGGAACATAACGATGGATTATTTGGGACCAAACCTACATTTGTTATTGAAGTAGAAGTCCTGGGAGTGCATTCTGACGAAGAACAGGAAAGGTAAGACCATTTTTCTTATAGGAAATATGATTTTGGTGAAGGCTAATCTTGCCGGGTGTCTAAATAGCTAGCCCGTGATGGCTGGGCTATGTACTTAGAATATTGCAAAATGTGCTTCATCCGAAAAGCTATTTTAAAATCGGACATATCGAGTGCATAGAGGAGTAATGTATCTATAATTCTTAAAATAATTGTTATGCTTTTTGTGAACGTTTATCGTGAGTAATTTAGCAAACTGTTAGTAAATTCCCCGGAAGTTTGCGGGGGGTATGCTTTTTCTGAACGTCACATGCTAATGTAAAAAGCTGTTTTTTGATATAAATATGAACTTGATTGAACAGACATGCATGTATTGTATAACATAATGTCCTAGGTGTGTCATCTGATGAAGATCATAAAAGGTTAGTGCTGCATTTAGCTGTGGTTTGGGTTTTTGTGACATTATATGCTAGCTTGAAAAATGGGTGTCTGATTATTTCTGGCTGGGCACTCTCCTGACATAATCTAATGTTTTGCTTTCGTTGTAAAGCCTTTTTGAAATCGGACAGTGTGGTTAGATTAACGAGAGTCTTGTCTTTAAATAGCTGTAAAATAGTCATATGTTTGAGAAATTGAAGTAATAGTATTTCAAACGTTTCAAAAATCGCGCCACTGGATTTAAGTGGCTGTTACGAAGGTGGGACGAATTCGTCCCACCTGCGCCAGAGAGGTTAACAGAACATGCAACTCCTCTAATGAAGCAGCCTATGAAACAATTTTCAAACATTTACCAAAATGCAATTCATGGGAGAACATCATTATTAACAGCGTATCTGATGCAAGCGGTATATGGCAGATGAAAATCTCTGTTAGAAACTAGAAAGAGGGTGAATCTAAAGATGCAACAGCTATGATGGGTTGCTAATATGACTTGGAGTGTGCCTTTGGCTTCTGGACAGCCAGAAAAAGTTGATATGAAAACCAATAGAGAAATGGCTTGAAGTTTTTCATAGGCAGTGTGTGTGGCAATCGGCCTAGCTGATTATTGAGTTTTGGCTATCAGTTAAAAGTATCAAAAATATGTGTGAAGATAATGTCATTATGTTTTTTGTAATTATAGTTTTTGTTTCCTGTCACGATATAACAATGCAATTGAATTACATTTAGCACTAAACAATAACTTGACAGACATTAAAAAACACACACACACACACACAATGAAGATTAAAAAAAAAAGGATACAAAAGATAATGTGTCTTGAGTATCATTTTTTTATGTTGAGACAAGAACGGGAGGGGTGTTTAGACAATAGGCGCGTCTCTCCAGAATGCACTCAACCCCCCTCCCCCCCAAAATGTCTCCCACCAATTAATGCGCAATTATTGTGTGAATTGTTTGCCCTTTGATTGTGTGTTTGTCCCGTTAATGTCATTTGGTTACATTAACTTCTATTACTTATTAGGTGTACAGCCATTTACCGTTTTCATTCTCGAAGTGGAAACGTTGTTTGCAGAGTTCACAATTTGACACACTTGTGAGAAACAAGTTTTTGTTTATTTCATAACCATAATTTACGAATTTTGTAAATTGTTCATTGTCTTTTTGTTTGGTGTTCTCCATGTGAGCAATGAGCATGGTTTCTCTGTCTTGTTGAGGGAGTGTGCACGGCTGAGCATGCATAGAAGTAGCCTACCTGGCCTGCTGCGGGCAAATGTGGGAAAATGCCCATTTGGGCTTGTCTGATTTCTGGTTGTCTTAACTCGCCATACTGATGGAATAAGTCTGTCATTTATTTATGTTCCCTTTGGTTTTTTTTCTTCATTAATATCTGCCAGGATATTAGTAATTCCTCTGTCTGAAGGCGTTCTGTCTCTGGTTTGGACTCCATCCCACTCCCTTCTAAAGGGTCAACTGTGGGACAGCAACACCTTCAGGTAATGCCTTCATCACTCACACACTTAGAGGTGAATGGGGATATGAGGATGCTACGACATTTGTCCTAAGCTCTGGCAAGTGTTTAGAAAGTCAAGTCTCCTGTGAACATCATTGGGAAATGGTCTCTTCCTCTCCAGTATTTCCCTTTCACCAGACTCACTTGCTATGTCTCTTTTTAGAACTATCATACCAGCTTGACCCAGTGTACTCCTGTGTGATGTTAGACAAGGTCTCTAATGCTAACAGAAACATGTAGTTTCTTGGTGACCTGAACAGTGACCGGTTATCATCTAGTTGTGCTCTCAAGAGGAAGCTTCTTACTTTGACTCATGCCTGTAACATGGCCCAGGGTATCACTCAACCAACTAGTCTATACCAAAAGTGTTGGATCTGTGAAATCTACTTGTATTGATTATATCTTCACTAATGCTGCAGGGCTTTGCTCCAAAGCAATATCTGTTCCCGTTGGCTATAGTGACCATAACATTGTGGCAATAACAAGGAAAGCCAAAGTACCAAAGGCAGGACCTAAAGTTTATTTATGAGATCATACAAAATGTTTTCTAAAGACTCTTTTGTTGAATATGTAAAATTATTCTTGCCAATTGGTGACAAACATGCATCTGTTAAGAAACAAACTATTTTGTACATAATGTTGCTGCTTCCGTCTCTTATGACTGAAAAGAGCTTCTGGACATCTTCCTGGGGTCCAGCAAAATTAATAAGGCAGTTTTATACAATTTAAAAAATATTACAATATATTCACAAATTTCACGACACACTGTGTGCCCTCAGGCCCCTACTCCACCACTACCACATATCTACAGTACTAAATCCATGTGTATGTTATCGTGTGTGTGTGTGCATGTGTCTGTGCCAATGTTTGTGTTGCTTCACAAATGTTTTTTTAAATCTAATTTTACTTCTTGCGTCAGTTACTTGATGTGGAATAGAGTTCCATGTAGTCATAGCTCTATGTAGTACTGTGTGCCTCACATAGTCTGTTCTGGACTTGGGGACTGTGAAGAGACCTCTTGTGGGGTTTGCATGGGTGTCCAAGCTGTGTGCCAGTAGTTTAGACAGACAGCTCGGTGCATTCAACATGTCAATACCTCTCATAAATAAAAGTAGTGATGAAGTCAATCTCTCCTCCACTTTCAGCCAGGAGAGATTGACATGTATGTTAGCCATGCTGCCCTGTTCTGAGCCAATTGCAATCCTAAGTCCTTTTTTTGTGGCACCTGACCACACGGCTGAACAGTAGTCAAGGTGTGACAAAACTAGGGCCTGTAGGCAGGGGTGAAAATCTGATATCAACTTTGGAGGGGACAATTACATGAAATTTTCTCAAGAGCAATTCCTGAGGGGGACACCAAAAGTAGTGCTAACACACAGCCTACATTGTAATATGGTAAATGTATATTGAGGAACCAAAGAAATAAGGTGTTTGCTGTACTCCTAACTACCAGTACCCAAAACTACACAACTAATCACAACAGCAATACCATTGCATTGCCTTAAACAAATCTTAGTTCAGTCACCAGTTTAAGTTGAGAGTGGGGGTATCCATGGCATTTTCCAATTATGTTCCTATTTTACAAGTCAAAACAATTGAGAACCTTTCATAATGTTGCCAAACAAAGACTCAACAAACTTACCTGAGACTCCCTGTCTCTGCCAGTCTGTCCCTGCATATCTGTCCCCAACTCTGCTGTCTGTGTGCCATCTGTTTCCTGCTCTGCCTAATGACATCATTGTGAAACATTTCCATTAGAATTTCATTTCTTTCTTATGAACATTTTATCAACTAGTCTTTGAGATATTAGGCTACTAGGGTGCTTACTATGCGTTTTGGTGTATTGAAAAATACTCTGATGTCCGTCTTTTATTTTTCTGTCATTTTTCTACCTGGCTGGCTGGCTGGCTGGCTACACACACACACAGTGTGTAGGTTATTTACAGTAGGAGATGGGCTTCTATCATCTTCTATCATTCTATTTGGGCTTCGATCTAAAAGGTAGCTAGCAAATGTGAAACGGATTAAAATGACAAGAGTTGACAAGGGCTTTACTATTCTTGGGTAGCGGAATGACTTTAGCTTCCTCTAGGCCTGAGGGCACACGCTCTCTAGTAGGCTTAAATTGAAGATGTGGCAAATAGGAGTGGCAATATCATCTGCTATTATCCTCAGTAATTTTCCATCCAGATTGTCAGACCCCGGTGGCTTGTCATTGTTGATAGACAACAATAAGTAGTTTATTCTTTTTATTTAGTTTAGTCACATGCTTTCTTAATTTACAGTACATTTGCCAATCAGTTGTGCTGCCAGACTTAATTGCCAGACATTTTGCTTCATCCCTCTCAGCCATACAGTTTTTCAATTCCTCATCAATCCAAGGAGGTTTAATAAGTGTACATTTTCTTATTGGGTGCGTGCTTATTAGTAACTGAAATAAGTAGTTTCATAAATGCTTCAAGTGCAGCGTCTGGTTGCTCCTCATTACACACCACAGACCAGCAAATATTCTTTACATCATCAACGTATGAATCACTACAAAACTTATTGTGACTTCTTATACACTATATTAGGCCCAACCTTTGAAACTTTGGTTTTCCTAGATATGACTTTTATATTGTGATCACTACATCCTATGGATTTGGATACTGCTTTAAAGCAAATATCTGCAGCGTTAGTAAAGATGTTTAAAAAAATAAATAAAAATTATGTCACCTTTATTTAACCAGGTAGGTTCTCATTTGCGACTGCGACCTGGCCAAGATAAAGCAAAGCAGTTCGACACAAGCAACAACACAGAGTTACACATGAAATAAACAAACATACAGTAGAAAAAGTTTGCAGTATGTGCAAATGAGGGAGGTAAGGCAATAAATAGGTCATGGTGGCGAAGTAATTACAATATAGCAATTAAACACTGGAATGGTGGAATGTGCAGAAGATGAATGTGCAAGTAGAGATACTGGGGTGCAAAGGAGCGAAATAAATAAATACAGTATGGGGATGAGGTAGTTGGATGGGCTATTTACAGATGGGCTATGTACAGGTGCAGTGATCTGCGAGCTGCTCTGACAGCTGGGGCTTAAAGCTACTGAGGGAGTTATGAGTCTCCAACTTCAGTAGTTCATTCCAGTCATTGGCAGCAGAGAGCTGGAAGGAAAGGCGGCCAAAGGAAGAACTGACTTTGGGGGTTACCAGTGAGAGATACCTGCTGGAGCGCGTGCTACAGGTGGGTGCTGCTATGGTGACCAGTGAGCTAAGGCGGGGCTTTACCTAGCAGAGACTTGTAGATGCCCTGGAGCAAGTGGGTTTGGCGACGAGTATGAAGCGAGGGCCAGCCAACGAGAGCGCACAGGTCGCAGTGGTGGGTAGTATATGGGGCTTTGGTGACAAAACTGTGATAGTCTGCATCTAATTTGTTGAGTAGAGTGTTCGAGGCTATTTTATAGATGACATCGCCGAAGTCGAGGATCGGTAGGATGGTCAGTTTTACAAGGGTATGTTTGGCAGCATGAGTGAAGGATGCTTTGTTGCGAAATAGGAAGCCGATTCTAGATTTTATTTTAGATTGGAGATGCTTAATGTGAGTCGAAGGGGGGTTTACAATCTAACCAGACACCTAGGTATTTGTAGTTGTCCACATATTCTAGGTCAGAACCGTCCAAAGTAGTGATACTAGTCGGGCGGGCAGGAGCGGGCAGCGATCGGTTGAAGAGGATGCATTTAGTTTTACTTGCATTTAAAAGAAGCAGTTGGAAGCCACGGAAAGAGAGTTGTGTGGCATTGAATCTCGTCTGGAGGTTAGTTGACACAGTGTCCAAAGTAGGGACAGAGGTATACAGAAGGAGAAATAGGGGAGGCTTGGGCGAGTTGCTGTGGGGGGTAGAGGGCTGTTGATCAGGGTAGCCAGGTGGAAAGCATGGCCAGCCGTTGAGAAATGCTTATTGAAATTCTCAATTATAGTGGATTTATCGGCGGTGACAGTGTTTCCTAGCCTCAGTGCAGTGGGCAGCTGGGAGGAGGTGCTCTTATTCTCCATGGATTTTAGTGTCCCAGAACATTTTTGAGTTTGTGCTACAGGATGCACATTTCTGCTTGAAATAGCTAGCCTTAGCTTTCCTAACTGCCTGTGTATATTGGTTCCTAACTAACCTGAAAAGTTGCATATCATGGGGGCTATTTGATGCTAATGCAGAACGCCACAGGATGTTTTTGTGCTGGTCAAGGGCGGAGGTCTGGTCTGGACAGAACCAAGGGCTATATCTGTTCTTGGTTGTACATTTTTTGAATGGGGCATGCTTATTTAACCAGGCATTCTCTACTGACGGGGTGAGGTCAATATCCTTCCAGGATACCCGGGCCAGGTCGAATAGAACGGCCTGCTCGCTGAAGTGTTTTAGGGAGCGTTTGACAGTGATGAGGGGTGTTCGTTTGACCCCAGACCAATTACAGATGCAGGCAATGAGGCAGTGATCGCTGAGATCTTGGTTGAAACAGCAGAGGTGTATTTAGAAGGCAAGTTGGTTAGGATGATATCATTGATAATTTGTTTGAGATTGAGGGCATCAAGGTTAGATTGTAGGATGGCTGGGGTGTTAAGCATGTCCCAGTTTAGGTCACCTAGCAGCACGAGCTCTGAAGATAGATGGGGGGCAATGAGTTCACATATGGTGTCCAGAGCACAGCTGGGGGCAGAGGGTGGTCTATAGCAAGCGGCAACGGTGAGACTTGTTTCTGAAAAGGTGATTTGAAAAAAATAATTAAAGTAGAAGCTCGAATTGTTTGGGTACAGACCTGGATAGTAATACAGAACTCTGCAGGCTATCTCTGCAGTAGATTTCAACACCGCCCCCTTTGGCATTTCTATCTTGTCGGAAAATGTTACAGTTAGGGATGGAAATTTCTGTTTTTTTGGTCTTCCTAAGCCAGAATTCAGACACGGCTAAGACATCCATGTTGGCTTAGTGTGCTAAAGCAGTGAATAAAACAAACTTAGGGAGAAAGCTTCTAATGTTAACATGCATGAAACCAAGGCTTTTACGGTTACAGAAATCAACAAATGAGAGCACCTGGGGAGGAGGAGTGGAGCTAGGCACTGCAGGGCCTGGATTAACCTCTACATCACCAGAGGAACAGAGGAGGAGTAGGATAACGGTACGGCTAAAAGCTATGAGATTTGGTCGTCTATGACGTCCGGAATAGAGAGTAAAAGGAGCAGGTTTCTGGGCGCGATAGAATATATTCAAGGCATAATGTACAGACAAAGGTATGGTAGGATGTGAGTACATCGGAGGTAAACCTAGGCATTGAGTAATGATGAGAGAGATATTGTCTCTAGAGATGTTTAAACCAGGTGATGTCACCGCATATGTGGGAGGTGGAACTAAATGGTTGGTTAAGGCATATTGAGCAGGGCCAGAGGCTCTAAGGTGAAATAAGATAATAATCACTAACCAGGACAGTAATGGACAAGGATTATTGATATTAGGGAGAGGCATGCGTAGCCGGGTGATCATTGGGGTCTAGTGAGTGGTTGGGCTGGCTGGAGACACGGCGATTCAGACAGCTAGCAGGCCGGGGCTAGCAAGCTAGCAGAAGGGCCTTAGAGGGACGTCTCGACGGAGGAAAGTCTGTTTTAGCCTCCGCGTGTGGTGATGTCGATAGACCAGTCGTGATGGATTAGTAGGGTTCCGAGTAGCAGAGGGGTCCAAGTCCAATTGGCAAAATAGGTATAGTGACCCAAGAAATTGGCCGATGGATCTATTCAGCTAACAGTCCGATATGCTCTAGACAGCTAGTGGGCCGCGGCTAGCAGATGGGCATTCAGGGGACGTCACGATGTAGGGGCCAGTTGAGTACCCTCTCGAGCAGATTATGTCGTAGTCCAGTTGTGAAGGATCGGCGGGGTTCCGTGCCCCGTACCTTCAGTAGAAGAGGTCCGGGTATTGTAGCCCAGGAGTGGCTGATGGGCCTTTTCAGCTAGCTGGGAGAATGGGCCTATCATGGGCTAGCTCCAGGCTAATTGGTGCTTGCTTCGGGACAGACGTTAGCCAGGAGTAGTCACTTGGACAGCAGCTAGCTAGCTGCGATGATCCAGGTGAAAAGGTTCAGAGCTTGCGGTAGGAATTCGGGGATATGGAGAGAAAATAGGTCCGGTATGCTCTGGTTTGAGTCGCGTTGTACAAAATGGCGAGAGCTTTCCGAGCTAAAGGTTCGCTGATGACCGCTAGCAGTGACAAATACAATTTGATTTGATTTGAGATCTGTTAGAGCCCCTGGAGCGATGATGAATTGAAAAATTCATTCAAAAAAAAGTCTGGCTGCTCAGCTGATTCGTTGACAATGTTAATTAAGTTTTTTTTTTTACTAATCTTAACAAATAAAACAAATGATATTACCAAAACAAGATAAGTGACATAAAAACAATGGAAAAAGACTAAAATAAAATTTGGGGCTGAAAGCCAATCATTTCAATCACTATGTCACTGGTAAAGTGGACAAACTGAGAAGTGAAATGACAACATTGAACAGTCATCTGTCATATTTGTGTATTGACAATCTAATAATGAAAAAGAATGATTGCTGTTTTGAATTTGGTTGAAGTTTGTGAGGAAGAGGTGGAAAAACGATTGTTACCCATTAATAATGATAAGCCACCAGGTATAGATAACGTAGATGGGGAAACTGTTGAGAATGGTAGCAAACTGTATTGCCACCCCTGTTTGCCATGTCTGTACCCAAAGCCCAATGGAGTGTGTCCACAGCAGGTTTTTACTTGTACACCCCAACCCGGGTCCGAAATCCTGTGGTTGACCCTTGGATCTGGGTCGGATCTGATTTTACCTGGGATAGGATAAAGTAATCCTTCTAACCCCCCCCCCCTTAAAAGATTTAGATGCACTATTGTAAAGTGGTTGTTCCACTGGATATCATAAGGTGAATGCACCAATTTGTAAGTCGCTCTGGATAAGAGCGTCTGCTAAATGACTTAAATGTAAAATGTAAATGTAATTTTAATTGTCACGGATCTCGAGTATGTGTAATTTATAAATATTGACCCGAATGTGACTGATGCAGTGGAGGGAGAGAATTGTATGTTGCTGCGCCGGCTTTTCACAAGAGTGGCGTGTGTAGCTTGTTGTTGGCCAATCACAAGTTATCAAAGTGCCACTAGCCTCTGGCTCTGTATAGTCATGGCCAAAAGTTTTGAATGACACAAATGTTAATTTTCACAAAGTCTGCTGCCAAAGTTTGTATGATGGCAATTTGCATATACTCCAGAATGTTATGAAGAGTGATCAGATGAATTGCAATTAATTGCAAAGTCCCTCTTTGCCATGCAAATGAACTGAATCCCCCAAAAACATTTCCACTGCATTTCAGCCCTGCCACAAAAGGACTAGCTGACATCATGTCAGTGATTCTCTCGTTAACACAGGTGTGAGTGTTGACGAGGACAAGGATGGAGATCACGCTGTCATGCTGATTGAGTTTGAATAACAGACTGGAAGCTTCAAAAGGAGGGTGGTGCTTGGAATCATTGTTCTTCCTCTGTCAACCATGGTTACCTGCAAGGAAACACGTGCCGTCATCATTGCTTTACACAAAAAGGGCATCACAGGCAAGGATATTGCTGCCAGTAAGATTACACCTAAATCAACCATTTATCGGATCATCAAGAACTTCGAGAGCGGTTCAATTGTTGTGAAGAAGGCTTCAGGGCGCCCAAGAAAGTCCAGCAAGCGCCAGGACCGCCTCCTAAAGTTGATTCAGCTGCGGGATCGGGGCACCACCAGTACAGAGCTTGCTCAGGAATGGCAGCAGGCAGGTGTGAATACATCTGCACTCACAGTGAGGCAAAGACTTTTGGAGGATGGCCTGGTGTCAAGAAGGGCAGCAAAGAAGCCACTTCTCTCGAGGAAAAACATCAGGGACAGACTGATATTCTGCAAACGGTACAGGGATTGGACTGCAGAGGACTGGGGTAAAGTCATTTTCTCTGATGAATCCCCTTTCCGATTTGTTTGGGGCATCCGGAAAAAAGCTTGTCCGGAGAAGACTAGGTGAGCGCTACCATCAGTCCTGTGTCATGCTAACAGTAAAGCATCCTGAGACCATTCATGTGTGGGGTTGCTTCTCAGCCAAGGGAGTGGGCTCACTCACAATTTTGCCTAAGAACACAGCCATGAATAAAGAATGGTACCAACACATCCGAGAGAAACTTCTCCCAACCATCCAGGAACAGTTTGGTGACGAACAATGCCTTTTCCAGCTTGATGGAGCACCTTGCCATAAGGCAAACGTGATAACTAAGTGGCTTGGGGAACAAAACATTGATATTTTGGGTCCATGGCCAGGAAACTCCCCAGACCTTAATCCCATTGAGAACTTGTGGTCAATCCTCAAGAGGCGGGTGGACAAACAAAAACCCCCAAATTTTTACAAACTCCAAGCATTGATTATGCAAGAATGGGCTGCCTTCAGTCAGGATGTGGCCCAGAAGTTAATTACAGCATGCCAGGGCGGATTGCAGAGGTCTTGAAAAAGAAGGGTCAACACTACAAATATTGACTCTCTGCATCAACTTCATGTAATTGCCAATAAAAGCCTTTGACACTTATGAAATGCTTGTAATTATACTTCAGTATTCCATCGTAACATCTGACAAAAATATCTAGACACTGAAGCAGCAAACTTTGTGGAAATTAATACTTGTGTCATTCTCAAAACTTTTGGCCACGACTATGTGCCGTGGCAAGCAAGTTAGGATATGAGTGGAAGATTTAATTGAAACTACAGAATTAAAATAGTTAAATGAGATGGATGGGCTGCAATGACCAAGAGCCAACTGGTAGGGTGCTACTTAATACTTTGAATGGAGTTGTTATTGTGAAGGAAGGGGAGAAGTGCAGCCTTCTAGGTAGCTTTTCTTTTCGGTTTGATACAGTCAAAACAGGTACTGTGTAATCCGTGATAAATAACCTTGCTTTGGCAGCTAGATGTTAGTAACTGGTGTGAGTCGGCTTGGTTGCTACTCTCTCCTCCCTCCTCCTCTTGCCACTCAGCCACATACACACACTGCATGGCCTCCTGCTAGCTCCTTCGTTCCTTTCTCCCACCAGTATGTGCATTAACAGCCTCAGTTAACCTCTATGGGACCGGCGGGACGAATTCGTCCCACCTACGTAACAGCCAGTGTAATCCTGTGGCGCGATTTTCAAAACGTTTGAAATGCTATTACTTCAATTTCTCAAACATATGACTATTTTACAGCTATTTAAAGACAAGACTCTCGTTAATCTAACCACACTGTCCGATTTCAAAAAGGCTTTACAACGAAAGCAAAACATTAGATTATGTCAGGAGAGTGCCCAGCCAGAAATAATCAGACACCCATTTTTCAAGCTAGCATATAATGTCACAAAAACCCAAACCACAGCTAAATGCAGCACTAACCTTTGATGATCATCAGATGACACACCTAGGACATTGTTATACAATACATGCATGTCTGTTCAATCAAGTTCATATTTATATCAAAAACCAGCTTTTTTACATTAGCATGTGACGTTCAGAACTAGCATACCCCCCGCAAACTTCCGGGGAATTTACTAACAATTTACTAAATTACTCACGATAAACGTTCACAAAAAGCATAACAATTATTTTAAGAATTATAGATACATTACTCCTCTATGCACTCGATATGTCCATCGTTATGTTCCATCAGTGACGTTTTGTTCATGCGTTCTAGACACTATCAGAGTGGTAAATCACGGTCGTGCGCATAACGTGACAAAAAATGTCTAAATATTCCATTACCGTACTTCGAAGCATGTCAACCGCTGTTTAAAATAAATTTTTATGCCATTATTCTCGTAAAAAAGCGATAATATTCCGACCGGGAATCTGCAATTAGCTAAACAGCCGAAGGAAAATACTGCACGGGGTCGATTCGCGCACGCGCCTAATTCCATTGTCCTCTGATGGGCCACTTGGAAAAGGCGATAATGGGTTTCAGCCTGAGGCTGCCTCGTCATCGTTCATGTTTTGTGAGCCTATTGGAGCCGTAGTAAATGTCACGTTACAGCTAAGATCCTGACTCTTCAATAAACAGAGACAAGAAGAACGACTCCTTGTCAGACAGGCCACTAACTGCATGAAACCTTCTCAGGTTTTTGCCTGCCATAGGAGTTCTGTTATACTCACAGACACCATTCAAACAGTTTTAGAAACTTTAGGGTGTTTTCTATCCATATATAATAAGTATATGCATATTCTAGTTACTGGGTAGGATTAGTAACCAGATTAAATCGGGTACGTTTTTTATCCGGCCGTGTAAATACTGCCCCCTAGTCCCAACAAGTTAATAATGTAGCTAAAAAATACAATTATTTCTGCTGCTTCCCTCACTCAGATTGGATCAGACCGGGTCTGGACCCGACCGGATCTGTAAAGGGACAGATGTGGTTGTCCTCGGGTCCGTTCGTTATGGCTTTACATCACCTGACATCACATGGTTGGAGAGTGACTTATCCAATAGAACCCACAATGTTCTTCAGTGGAAGCTTCTCGAACCTCAGATACTGTATGTACAGTATCCCTCAGGGCAGTTACCTTGGGCCGTTACTTTTTATTTTTTACAAATGATTTGCATTTGAATTACAAGAAGTTAAAATGACTGTATACTGATGATCGTACACTCTACACATCAGCACCTACAGCCAGTGAGCTTACTGAGACTATTAGCAAGGAGTTAGTGTCAGAATGGGTAATTAACAATGAACTGGTCTTAACTACATCTATGGATGCGCCGGTATGACATTTTTGACCGATACCAATATCCGATATTTTCCTTGCCAATATTAAATATTTTAGCGGCCTTTTAAGCCTTCTAGTACAGTTAAATAGTTGACACACACAGACCAAAAGGTTATTTTGTTGCCATTTATGCATGTCCCCATTACCAGTAAAACATAATCAAAACCTATTACTTTCACTTACTTGCTGTGTTTGTTTAGTTTATCATGCAGTGAAATTCCAGCTCGGTCTGTCCTTTGCCTGTCTTCCTCGGTGCGCACTGTCACTTTGTCCATTTCCAGCTGTGTCTAACATTTCAAGTATACCCTGTTGTCTGCATCAAAGTAGCGGTCCTTATACTTAGCATCGAGCACGGTGGCGACACAGTAGAGGCTCAGAGAGTGCCACTGAATCGCTTGTTCACAGCCTCAAGTTGAGTACTTTTCCAAGTTAACCCGACAGCCTGTGTTGGCGTTGACAGGGTATCATGTCTGCTGCAGCCGCAGTTGAGCTTATTTCTCCAGTCAGTTGTTTGAATGGAGCTAGGAGTGTTCATGTTTCAAACATGTTCTCAAATGCCATTGAAATGGCAGCAGCCGTATGAGAACCAGCACATTCTTGAGCATGCAATACGGCTTTCCTCAGTAGGAAATCCTCGTCGACGCACTGTGCTGTCAGACTCATAGTGCTCATGGGGCTGACATCGCTGCTCCAAATGTCAGTCGTGAAGCTCATAGTAGTGACGCCCATAGCAAGTACCTCATGGATGTGAGTTTCAACAATACTGTGTAACTCCAGTAGGGCAACATCTGAAAAATATTGCCTACTTGGTAAGGTGTATTGGTGCTCGACCAGTCGGCGAAAGCCAACATCATCCACGACAGAGAACGGATGATTGTTAAGGGCAATGAATTCCATTATCTTGGATTTAATGGATTTCGCCTTTGAGTTGTCTTACTCTTTCAAATGACTGCTCGACTTGTTGACAGCTTGATCCACACACAGCTATGTTAGGAATGCTGTGCTGCACATGTAGCGCTATATATTTCGTGGCATCACTACTTCATCTACCTACGTTATATAGGTATGCATGTCAGCTTTGACATCAGTTTTGCACATCGGTGTTAAACTAGACATCGGGCTGCTGTTGGCATTTTTAGCTAATATTGGCCGATTCGAATATATTGTGCATCCCGAACTACATCTAAAACCAAAAGCATTGTATATTTGGTTAAAAGTATTATCTTAGATCTAAACCTCAACTGGAGTTGTGCATGAAGGGTGTGACCATCAAACGTGTTCATGAGAGGCTTCCATTAAAGAGAACTCTTGTTCTATTAGCTCTGAATTCATGAAAAGCCATAAGACATGTTTTCTGATATTATGGTCAATAATATCAACGGCTGCACTGAAATCTAACAGTACAGCTCCCACAATCTTCTTATTAACAATCCTCAGTAATTTGTCAGTGCAGTACATGTTGAGTGCCCTTTTCTAAGTATGCTGGAAGTCTGTACATTTGTTTATAGAGAAATATCATTGTTTTTGGTCAAACAACATTCTTTCCAACAGTTTGCTAAGAGCTGCCAGCAAGCTGATAGGTCTGCTGTTTAAGTTGTTATTCAGTACTTTGTTCAACACTTTTATAACCCGTAAATGCTTGTTCTCCATACTTCCGCCCACGCTACAACCAGCACTGCAATGAATGAGGGGTTATTATTAGGGGCCTGTCTCTTTTTTTTACATGTATTTTTCATATTTTTTATATTAAGTAATATTTAACTTTCTCTAATCATAGGAGTAACAACATTAGTTGGTGCATGAGGCAGAAATAATGCAGTGTGGCTTGACTTTCGCCATCAGCTGGAAGACTGTGTCCCCTTTTCTCACGGAGGTCGGGTGAGAGGCAGCCTCACCGCTGCTCTCTTCCCCCCTCAGACTAACCATCAAATGCAGGCCGTCAGTCCAGTAAAATAAAGAGCAAATTATTATGCTCACTCAGCTGTGCGTCACAAATAATACAACAAATGCTCTCTTACCAGTGTGATCATAAAACTAACATTTTGAAAATGTGTTTCAAAATGGTCTGAGAACAACATTGGCAGGGCGATTCATGCTCGGCAATATGCAGTGATAATGTATTTGGCATATAGCCTACTACAAACCTAATTTCTACAGAACTGTTTTAATAGGTGAATGTTGCATAGGCTTAAGTCTTGTTAAAATAATTATCTGAGCGGTAGATATCTGCTTGCATCTTTACTTAGAAAGTGATCTTGGCTCTGAAAAGGTTGATGACCGCTGGTCTGCCATTGAAAGAGCAGGTGTTCGTAATGTTTTGTTCACTCTTTGTATATATGAATAGTATGTAAATATTATTTTTGTTTCCAATATATATATATTTTTTTTATTTAGAATTTAATGTAATATCTTATGATCTTGTCTAACTGGTATGTACTTTGTCATGTATTTTGGACCCCAGGAAGAGTAGCTGCTGCTTGTGCTGTAGCTAATGGGGATCCTAACAAACTAAACTCTCAATCTACTAACCTACCGTACCTATCACTTTTGGTGTGTATTCAAAACACTCTGTTTTGATGATAGGAATGCACTCGATTCTGCCTGCCGTGTTAGAATATTCATCATTTCCATATGTTCACATAGGTGGAAGGGGCTCATAAAAACGACAAGGAACTGGCTGGCCAGACATGTTGCTCAGCTCGGCTCCCACCTGAAGCACTTCTGAGGTTGAGGAGGATCAGCCGGTTTGACAGTCTCTCGTCCCACTCCTCTCCCAGTCCATCCACTCAAACAGAAGGCTTTATCTGAGGGGATCTGCTCATTTCTCAACTCCAGAGTGGGTCTCCAACAAACGGGTTTCCAACCGCAGCATTATTCAAAACAAGCTCCACCATGCCTGATCCTTCAGCTGTGCGGAGAGGAGGCAATTTGAGCGATGAGTCATAAGTGGAGAAGTGTCCCAGGCCTGATAGCCAGGGCTTATTATTCTACCTATTGCTCCTAATTTGACTGAAATGCAAATGGTGCTGTGTTGTGAGAGGGATTGCAGTTCCTGCCCTATGTGCCATGACTAAGAGGCTTGTGAAAGCTGTGAGGTGAATGCTGGCATTGGTGCAATTTACAGAGGCACGCAACACACCCATTGGCTGTTTTCAAATGCAACTCAAGGTCCAGAAACCATCGAGGCAGTGGCAGTCTTATTGGATCGTAAAATAAGGTTTTTCTGTAAGCAAAAAAACATAATTTCCCCCTCTACTCCTGGGAGAAATTCATAAGTTAAGGCTCTCACTTGTTAGGCTATATAGCACATTGAAAACCCCAAGTTTGGTATGGATAGTGTAAATCATTCTTAGCTGGACTGGTAATAAATTACAGCTTCCTCACAATCTTAAACGGGTGCTGGATGGTAGTTTCAAGCCATCTGATATTCTGTACTCTGTGACTGTAGGCTAAAAACGACCTCCCAGTGGTTAGTCTGCAATTTAGCCATTATATCTGCTGGAAATTATCAACCAAATGGGCCCTGTAATGGAAAATATGAAACTACCTGCTTTTACTCCAATTCCATATGTTTGCCATCCATAGCCCCCCCCCCCCCCCCCCCCCCCCCCCCCCACTGCAGTTGCCAAGCGCCCAGTCTCTTTCTCCAGTCCTTTGCCATCCTGTTATGTGCCTCTGCGGGTGCTGTTTTCATGAGGCGGCTGTCTGGTTGGGACTGGATTTTAGTGAGCCCACTAATATCCAACATAATTGGATTGGAATCTGCAGACTGGGGCGACCAAGGTTACTCGACTGCAGTTTTTCGGACAGATGGGTCAGTCGGGATGCGTGACTGTTTCGGTGATGATGGTTTGCACCAATTTTGTAGCCCTGGATTGGGACTCATGTCCTCAGTTGCTGGACTCTACCATCATGGACTCTACCATCATGGACTCTACCATCATGGACTCTACCATCATGGACTCTACCATCATGGACTCTACCATCATGGACTCTACCATCATGGACTCTACCATCATGGACTCTACCATCATGGACTCTACCATCATGGACTCTAACTCTGAACTACATGACTTGGACTCTGCAATTTATACATGAGCAGTAAAACATTTTTTAAAAAGTGATTACATGTTTTCCTTATATTTGTATCCTAAATAACCTACATGCTGTAACTATGGTCAATTATCACGTGACACCCAACCCGACTAAAACGACTTTCTTCATATGGACTCAAGGACTGTCCAAGCCAATAGTAACTCAATAGTAACTCCGAATATTTGTCACTACAACACTGGTTTCAAGATACTCAAGTGTAGGGCAACCTCTCACAAATTAACTGAGAGAACCTTGCACAGATTTGATTGTTTGACCAAAAATCCAAGCATTCCACCAGCTCTCATCGTGTATTAACTGATGCACAGTGCATTTGGATAAACATGTCATGAACCAGTTAAGCTACATGTCATGTGTATGACAGCCCAGAGTGTTCAATTAAGCAATACGGCCCGAGGAGGTGTGGTATATGGCCAATATACCACGGCTAAGAGCTGTTCTTATGCACAACGCAACGCGGAGCCCTTAGCCGTGGTATATTGGCCATATATCACAAACCCCCGAGGTGCCTTATTGCTATTATAAGCTGGTTACTAACGTAATTAGAGCAGTAAAAATAAATGTTTTGTCATACCCGTGGTATACGGTCTGATATATACCACGGCTGTGAGCCAATCAGTACTCAGGGCTCGAACCACCCAGTTTATAATTGTAATCATAACACGGTTAACTATCATAGCAATTAGAACTCTATTCACTTTGGGCGGAATTCAGACCTGATTTATGCGCTCATTAATGGAAATTAATTACATTTTTATGCACTTTTGTCTCTGTGTATTCTGACCTTGGAGTTAAGCATGGGGAAATGCATGTGGCAGTCAGGTATTTGTTTGGAGATCACATAAATGGAGGTGTGGCAGAGGTGTGTCTACAGATTAAAATGTTCTGACCTTGACTCAATTCCGGCATAATTCGAGCACCTTTACGCTCGAGGAAACCATGAATAAGCTTGAGCAGCCTGTCCGTTCCAGGTGGAAAAACGGCTCCGTTCTGATTTCCCAATATTAGTAACATCATTCTCCATGTGCTATAATTTCTACATTGATAAGAGCTATTGATAAAGCGCTTGGTAAATTAGTTATTTGTTTGGGTAAGGGGAATTTGTAAATATAAATGACAATCGTTCTAGTCATAGGACTGCAAACTGAAAAGCGTAACATGAGAGGAATTTATGCCCCTTACCCATAGTGTAAGTATGAAATGCTGTGCCATTATGCAGAATTTAAACTGTATGGCCTTAGGGAGTGAATTTTATATATTTTACCTAAACCCTCCCAAAACGCTTGAAAAGAAACAAGTGACCCTCACCCAATACCGAAAATAATAATTAAAACAAGTGGAGAGCAGATAACGTCTACTGTTTACCCTCACTACTTGGACAGACCAGAGCCTTAGATATGCAGTTTTAGAAACTGTTCTTCATCCTGACAGCATTACATGGGGCAGCAGGGTAGCCTAGTGGTTAGAGTGTTGTGCTAGTAACTGAAACGTTGCAAGTTCGAATCCCCGAGCTGACAAGGTACAAATCTGTCGTTCTGTCCCTGAACAAGGCAGTTAACCCACTGTTCCTAGGCCATCATTGAAAATAAGAATTTGTTCTTAACTGACTTGCCTAGTTAAATAAAGGTAAAATAAAACATGGCAGTACAGGAATTTTGATAGCGCTGCGGGCCAGAAGGTCGTGGGTTCGCAGACCACCGTGAACAAGAGTAGGGGTGGAAAGATCGCCTTTACACTAAAAGCTTACATCAGGGGCAAGAAACAAGTTGTTTTTAATAAATTAAATTAGGAGCAAGCTATCGAAGTTGACCTCTGGTCCGCATCTTTGTGCTCTAATTCTCAAACTGAACAGAACATAGGCTAGTCTGTGTGGAAGATTTTTTGGGACTAGGCCTAACATGCTGACCAGACCGGACACGTCGCCTGCGCAAGCATCGCAAAATAAATTTAGAAATCCATGTTATTCAATTATTGCACCCACACTGCTTTCAGGTAAAATAACAACTCACTGTTTACATCCCAGGACAAATTAGCTAGCATCAGAAAGCTAGCTAAATAGGACAAATTAGCTAGCAAGTGCAAGCTAACTAGCTAAATTGCCATACATGTTTAATGCTTTTCGACCTGTCCCCAAATTAATGTTGTTGGTTCAGAGTTTGTTTTGATATTTTAACCTGCGCGTCGTGTTCGCGTTTGGTGTAGGGGGACAAAATACATTTATGCACGATGGCGCATGCGCACAGCTGGTTTGGGTTCCGTGTAATCAACCAAAAAATTCAGAAGGAACCTTTGACAACTCCTGAACTGCCACCTAGCCCTACACAGCACAGCCATTGGTTAAGCAGCACACGGACACGTTATTGATCAACAAGAGCAGGCCGGGGCTCAGGGTTGGAATATCCATTGCAGTGTGTAATGCAGCCTAGTTTTATTTGCACCATCCCAGCAGCAATCTTGGAAATATAACTTTGCTCTGTGCTTCTCTGAGCATGCACTTCGTAGCCTATAGCTATTTGAGCATTTGATTGAGACCAACTAAATAGCCTATAGGCGCATTTGATATTGCGCACCCAGCGGAGAATCAGAGAGGGGGGGCTGCATCGGCAAACATTGAGATATATATCTCCTAATAAGCAACTAATTCTAAAACACTGAAAAATATTGACATTTCATCAATTACAAATTACATGACCCTCCCTTTTGACTAGATTTAAAAAAAATACTAAACCATCCTCTTAACTGAAATTGAAAAAGCATGACCCATTTTCCTCCAGGTAACCATTCTGTAAATTTCGATCTGTTCCTTACAACTTTCAGGGATGAATCTTGGAGACTCATGATGCAAGGCAAAGCCGAGCAGAATGACAGTCATGCAAATTTTCTACCTTTGTGCGCTCCAGAATGTTTTAATTATATTCCCAGACTTTTCCTGTTAATTACAATTTCCTATTATGTTAAATATTATTAGCCACTATCGGTATCGACCGCAAGTAATAACCACACATATTTAACTACCAATTTCGATTTAGTTCCCTTCAGTTGATAGGCCTACCCTACATTACGTTGTTTGATTTAGTCTACCTTTATTTGTTTCCTCTGTAAACGCTGTCATGTCTGTGTGGTTGTTGCTAAGGAGTCGCTAGCAATAGTGGATAATATTTATTAACAAGCTGTACAATAATTTGGCACATGTAGCCTATTTTAATCATCATTGAAAGCAGACAAAACATGGCAGTTTAAACCTGGGGCCTGTCGCACAGTTCACGATAACTGGACCATTGTCATCACATTCCATCAGTGATGATTAAGGTAGATTTATGACTATTATTCACCCGCTATTATACGCTTTTCTCCCCTTCCAATATTTCATGGATTGAACATCTGAATATGGCAACTTTCAGTATGAATCAAACCCTAGGCTATATGATCGAAGTCAACACAGGTAGGCTGCAAATGTTTTCAAATATACTGAACAGAAATATAAACGCAACATGTAAAGTGTTGGTCCCATGTTTGATGAGTTGAAATAAAAGATCCCAGAAATTTTTCATACGCACCAAAAGCTTATTTCTCTCAAATGTTGTGCACAAATTTGTTTTACATCCCTGTTAGTGAGCATTTCTTCTTTGCCAAGATAATTCATCTGACAGGTGTGGCATATCAAGAAGCTGATTAAACAGCATGATCATTACACTGGTGCACATTGTGCTGAGGACAAAATGGCCACTTTAAAAATGTGCAGTTTTGCACACAACACAATGCCACAGATTTCTCAAGTTTTGAAGGAGTGTGGAATTGGCATGCTGACTGCAGAATGTCCACCAGAGCTGTTGCCAGATAATTGAATGGTCATTTCTTTACCATAAGCTGCATCCAACGTCATTCTAGAGAATTTGGCAGTATGTCCAACCGGCCTCAGACCACGTGTCACCACGCCAGCCCAAGTCCTCCACTAATTTGATGAGCTATGAGGCCGTAGACACCGTTGACGCTTGCGGTCTGTTTTGTCATTCACTCATGCATGCTACTTCCATCGTGAGCACGCTCGTTCGCACTCTTTAAACGCTTTTCGTTTGAATTGAGCTTAAGTGGGCCATACCCAAAGAGTTAGTGACGCACCTGCATACGGGAAGTCTGAATACCGAATACTGAGAGAAACGCTTAAAACTAGTGGGAACCTAAGTCTGAATCGGTCCCTTAGAGTACAACAATCCATCGACTGACAATTGAGCTACGCATATTTTGTATAAAGCCTAGCGTCATAAATCTCAGCCATAAGCTACTCTTTGTTGTACAAGAATAAATGACAACGGGAAATGCTGAACAAAATGTTAAGCTTAATCCAATGCTTGTTTGATAAATTTTTCTTTTTTTTCTGCACCTGAAGTCCCTTAACACAAACTTCAATTGAGAATTAGGCTATTCTCAGTCGAGGGAAAATAAACCACAATAATTCTCAGCAAAGCCTTATAAAAACGTAATTGCAGTTAGGCAATGCTTGTTCAAATTTTGTGTCTTCTGAGGATGTTTTTGTTGTTGTTGTGAAAGCTAGTGCTGAAATGCTAAATCACTGAGATGCTAAATCACTGAGATGGTGTCACAGGTCATACCCTGGGGGCAGACCCCTGGTTTAGGGCTTAGTCTTTTACAGTGGGGCTGGTAGATTAATGCTTTGTCTGGCCAAGATGTTCACTCAAGCATGGAGCCACATGAGAAATCTCTTTAGAGGCTGACCCGTTTAGTCAGCCCAAACCTACGCAGAATGTTGAATTGCCCACCAAGTGTTAGTGTTGTCAGATACGTTATTGGTCACAATGCTTTGTTTAATCTTTGTATATACAAAACTATGATGTCTCTTGATTTTAATAATTGATCTCGACATTTCCCGTTCCTGGGAAAATGCAGGATTAGCACCGTGTTACACAGAGAATTTGCTGAAAGGATAGGAGCGGTGCATTACAGAAATTGTGTCAAATCTGACCCGTATGTTGGGTTTATTTATTGATTGAGCTCTACTGCATTAATGCCTCTCAGTATGATGTGCTTACTCCTACCCTTGCTTTAACCAATGAGTCTGCCTAACATTCAGGACATGATTAATCTGTCGTGTTGACAGTCAAACTAAAATGCATGCTTTTCTCGCTTCGGTTTGGCAAAGAACGTGCGATTTTTAATCCCCCCCCCAGAGTTTAATTTCCTAATGACAAGTACCATCTTTTCTGAAGCCATTAGTATTAATATATAGATGAGGCCTGAGGCATTACTGTGTAGTTACTGCAATGTACCATTGGCAATCTTCTATTTGCAGCATAATATAGGCTACAGCGCTTGTTTGAGTAACTGCAGTTTTCCCTTCTCTATGCCACTATGCGGAAGTCGACTATATACACTTATCAGTTTTTCTTTACACGTCCACTCATGAATCTTCCACGTTAATGTGGTATAAATTCTACCCAGGACATCTCTCATGCATTATAGCAAGTGTTGTTGTCCTCCTCAGGCCTCTCTTGTATTACGTCTTTCCCTTTGTGTTCCTTCCAGGTATGTTCAGTTGAAATGATAGAGGACGTGTTGGTAAGCACGAAATAATAAAAATGCACGTTATGTCAAACACGCAACTCGTACCACTCAAACTCGATGCACTTGTGAATGTGCGAGCTCTAGGGATTTGAATGGTTAACTGTTAGTTGATTAGCTGCCAAAGGAAATTTAACTGGTCATGCTTATTGGATTATAGGTTAATTTGCATAATGTATTGGAATTCAATTTGATTTGTGTTCGCTATGTAGGGTAAGTGTATCTATCAAGCCCACCAAAATCTAAATTTAGACATCTCTAACATACTGCACTAATTATTGTAAAAATCTAAAAATAAAGATGAATCTCTTGTGACTTTTTTTTTTTAATGACTTTACTTACAATTTTATAAAATATGTGAAAAGTCCAGACTGGGCTTATTGTGTACAGTGTGTACCCTTTAACCCTTTAAGCCCATGGATGCAAATGTTTAAAACGTAGAAACTGTCATTCCTTGTGTAAAATTGGATTATATTAATCTCCCCTAAAGTTATTAAATAAACTGATCATAGCTATTCATCATGAAAGTAGTAGTACTTCTAACGGGGGTCAAATTGTATCCACAGAGATCAATGTGGACTTAGGCTTTTGTTCTTGTCAACCAGTACACACCTGCATTAACTAGTCATAGACTTCAATCAAGACATGAATAGTTGAATCAGGTGTGTTATTGCTTGGTTAGAACACAAACCTGCACCCACACTGGCTAAGTGATGCGCAAAGACCATAACACCCAATTTTCAATGAATAATCTGAAAGATGATTCACATTTGCTGTACTGCTATCTGGTTAATTAGTTCAACTTGTCTTCCTAAAGCCTGTCTGAAAACAGTTTAAAATCCCCCTCTCTACTGTGTATAAAAAAAAGGTACAGGTGGTGGACCAAAAAACAGACTCGCCTGCATGAAAGACTACAGTAGACACTGCCACCACCCAAAGGTGCACGAGTAGTTACCCAATAGTCCTCATCTTCTCCCTCATTTGTTAGCATTTTAGTTCCACCACTTGTAGGTCTTCTATCCCTGATAACCCTCAACCCTGATCTCATTGTCCTCTCTGCATCAACGACTACAGGTCCACCCAAACATCTTGGAGAGACGACAGAGGTTTCTAATGGTTTCTGATCTTGGCAAAGACACCGGGGTATGATGCATAATATGCAGAACTGTAGTTGTATGTTCTAATCAACTTAAATCTGAACCCCAAAAAATACATTTATGCTCATGTTCATTGAATATTAGGGATATCAACACCCCATCCCCATGTGTTTCAATGGAAACCGGCTTAATAGGAACAACAGTGTTTTGTTTTGAAAAGGACAGAATAGCAAAGTCTACTCATAAAATATTTGGAAACCATTGGTTTAGACGGTTAGCATTGAACAATTATTTCTTTGTCATTTTCATTCTGTTATAGAGGGAGTGCTTTTTGTGCTACTGTACCCTTTAAGCCCAATAGATGTCACATTTACAATAATGTCATTTATGTATAACAATGCAAGGTTCATTTAACAGTAAAATAAGACAAAATGCAGAAAAAATGTAAGCTGTGAATGCCTGAAATCTCTTCAGCAAGTTATGTTGCTGCTGTGACGTGCAGGCATGAGTTCTATTATGAAAAACCCATATTTTTTATTGGAAATAATGGGTCATGAAATATGTTATTATTTGCATATATCAGCACATTAATCTCAATTTGAAAGTATGATCACTTATCTGAGTTTTTTTTGCGGCTTTGGAATTGGCCGCTAGTGGGAACTTGCAATACTGTCAATAACTTAATACTAAAACGTCGGTGATTCATATCGTTTACAATAAAACATGTTATGGATATAACAACCAGATGAATTAGTTGAAACATTAAACAGCAGAAAATCTTGGAAGTGGGCTTAATGGGTGCGTTTATTTCCACACACCGCATATAGAGCCTAGTTTGAGTAGAATATCACCTTTTGGCCAGCGAAAGCTCGCAGCCACTCTAACAGCTTTGTTTTCAGCTACAATATTTTTCCAATTGTTGGACAAGCATATTGGGTACAATTTGCCAATAGGCTATAGTTAGATGGGATACCCTAGGCTTACTACTGTTACCAAGCAATTGACAAAGAAAACGTTAAAAATGTCAGACGATAGGCTTGCTATTGTTGCATCTTTCTATTAAGGTCTTAATGAAAAATGTCAGCTCCTTGGATGCGTGCGTTTTGTATTTTCTGTTGGTCACGTCATTGATCATTTCACTATTTCAAACAAATTTAACCGGTTGTTAACCAGTTAATGGGGGGGTCAGTTAGTCATCAGCAAAACTGACTCATTTTCAGTTGTGTTATTCTCAGCTGGAGTAACATGCTGTAGCCGGCTTCCTATGATGCAGGAAAAATGATTGAGAGAAACCAGGCGTGACAGAATTGGGCCATCCCAAGCAGGGAAAGAGAGGAAAAGGGCAGCAGAGTGGATCTCTTCAATACAAGCCCCTCACAGCTTTGACATCATTCTTTGTCATCTGTAATATTTTTCTTATTTACTTAATTTTTTCCCGCTTTCTTTGACGCCAAAGGGCCTTTGCTAACCTTTTGAGAGATGAATCTCTGTTTTCCAGACAGTGCTCAAAAATGTATATTTTGATAGTGATCGCGGAACTAATAGGCCCAGTCCTATCTCATCGCCAGCATGGAAAAGCAAACATCTGTCTGTGCAATGCTGCAACTCCCAGTAGTCACACACTTTATTATGTTTGAGCACTCAACCCATTTTTAGGTGTTAATTAGTTGCATCTATGTGTTGTTGTTTCCTGGTTTGGGTGTGTTTCTTTCAGGGCAGCTTGCGCAGTGCACGGAGTTCAAACCAAAGTGAATAGGCCTACAACCCAGCTAGCATTGGGCTCAAATTGTCATGGTCTTATGCTTTGCATTTAACAATGTAATCCATTGTACTTACTGTGTGGCACCTGATACATTTTGAAAATATTTATACATGGCTGTTGTTGACTTTGGTTTAAGTGTAACTGTTTGATAATGTGAACTGATTAGAATCATGGAGTAAGTGGCAGTAGTATACCTACAATGCATTCATTCCCCGAGGGAAGAGACCAGTGCTAATAATGATTTGTGGCTCATAAAAAAAAAAGTCATTAGGACAGTTATTTATTTATTAATTGTAGAATCAGTCAGTGAAATCGATCTCTCATTGGTTTACTCACAAAATGGGTATTTTTCTGGCTTCGGTCTAATTTGTCAGAGGGCCAAATTGAGCCTAATGTTAGCAAATTCTACCATTCTGAAGGAAACCATGTCCTGTTCCCCTTATTGTTTTGTAAGATATTAAGCAGGGGTTCCCAAAACTTTTTCCTCGTGACCCACCAATTAAAAGAGGTCTGAGTCGCGACCCACCATATGGGTTGAATGGTGAAAAAATATACTTAGACCCAAGAATGAGTAAAAAATATATTTAAAAAAACCTTCAAAACATTTAACTGAATGTAGATTTGAGTATGGGCTCCTGGGACCAAATTTAAATACATTCACGGCATAATAATTTAATGATTTTTAACAATGCACAAAATGTCATCCCGTGACCCACCTGAACCCCGGCCACGACCCACAAGCATTTTCAACAAACAGAATATTATCACTTGAACTCAGATGCTGGTTTGGTCTGCTTGGTTAATTTACAAGTCAATATAAGTCACTTAATTTAGTAGGAAGTCATCGTGAAGTCATAAATAAAGCCCTTGTGTCTGTTCCTCTTTTGACTGGGAGGAGCAGACATGTGGATTCATGCTTTTTCAGAAAAATGTACACACAAATACACCTCAATACACTATGAAAAGCAAAACTGAGATGCAAAACAGTCATAGCAAACAAACGCATTCTTCAGTAAAAAAAGGTCATCAATCAGCTGTCTGAATTTCCCTTGAGGCACCAAAACATCCCATTTTAGAGCTTGAGATCATTCCATATGTAAGGTGCAAAAAAACTAAAAGCAAATTGGTAGCTCGTACATCTGTTTGTTAACAGTCAGGTACGATGGAAGTTTCTGTGAAAGGGCTATATGGCTTGAAGGCCATTCACAGAGAAACTTCACACCAGATCTCCATGCCTAAAGCACCCCCCCCCCCACACCCTTACAGTAAGTGTTTGACTTGGCTCCTTGCGTTTCTTTAATCAGAGGCAGTAACACTTGTCACTGGCACGCTGTGCCTCGGGCCCATGCCAACCGGCTGCCCGGAGCGGGTGAGAACCATCTGAGTGCCCCTGGTAAATGGCACGGCTCTCTTCGTCTACTTTACAAAAGCCCATTGATGTGCTGCCCGGCTGGGCACTACCACCACTTAACGTACCCTCCCTATCTCTCACTCGTTCTTGGTGTCTCCTGCATCCTTGCGCTTTCCATCGTTATTTCTTGCCTTCGTTCTTTCTACTTGTCCGTCTCTCGCTTGCTCTGTCTACGTCTCTCTCTCCCTCTTGCAGTTCCTACATTCCTTGCATTCACGTGAAGGCAAAAGCCCACCACGGGGGATCATTTTGTTAATGTAGGACTGGATTGGCTGCTAAATCACTGCTATTATCATACCCTGTAAAGGTGGTAATTTCTCTTCTGGCTTACAGAAAAAATTTAACTGTTCTCAAACAGCAATAGAGCTTTAAAACTTTCAGGTTTGGCCTAGACTTTGCCTAGATGCTTTTTAAAGTGTGCAAATATTTTGAATAGTTTAACTGACAGCCAAATTGACATCGGCTATCATACACATTTCGTTGGACGGTGTATACCGTACATACCGCCAATGAAACTTGAACACTTGTAATTCTCAAAATAGCTAGCCCACCGCCACCACTGACCAAGGCCACCGACACATTGGCTGAGCAGTGCGGTGTGTCGGTGTAGCACTCCCAGGGAAACCGTCTTCACCACAGTCTGCTTGCTTCTTGCACTCACCTTCTATCCCCACGCACTCCCGCTCACCTTCTATCCCCACGCACTCCCGCTCACCTTCTATCCCCACGCACTCCCGCACACCTTCTATCCCCACACACTCCCGCACACCTTCTATCCCCACGCACTCCCGCACACCTTCTATCCCCACGCACTCCCGCACACCTTCTATCCCCACGCACTCCCGCACACCTTCTATCCCCACGCACTCCCGCTCACCTTCTATCCCCACGCACTCCCGCTCACCTTCTATCCCCACGCACTCCCGCTCACCTTCTATCCCCACGCACTCCCGCTCACCTTCTATCCCCACGCACTCCCGCTCACCTTCTATCCCCACGCACTCCCGCTCACCTTCTATCCCCACGCACTCCCGCTCACCTTCTATCCCCACGCACTCCCGCTCACCTTCTATCCCCACGCACTCCCGCTCACCTTCTATCCCCACGCACTCCCGCTCACCTTCTATCCCCACGCACTCCCGCTCACCTTCTATCCCCACGCACTCCCGCTCACCTTCTATCCCCACGCACTCCCGCTCACCTTCTATCCCCACGCACTCCCGCACACCTTCTATCCCCACGCACTCCCGCACACCTTCTATCCCCACGCACTCCCGCTCACCTTCTATCCCCACGCACTCCCGCTCACCTTCTATCCCCACGCACTCCCGCTCACCTTCTATCCCCACGCACTCCCGCTCACCTTCTATCCCCACGCACTCCCGCTCACCTTCTATCCCCACGCACTCCCGCTCACCTTCTATCCCCACGCACTCCCGCTCACCTACATCCACTAAAATGTTGTTTAAGCACCTTCCCCACCCCCCTGCCTCACACTGTGTCCCTACAGAGGGCTGAGTGTGTTTTGTTTTTAATGGCCCCTATCTTCTGCTACACTCAACCCTGCTTTTATTCTTCATAAATCATAGCTGGATTATCATGCACTACATTATATTTACGTTTTCAGTTGATGTGTCTTGTGACGAAGACCATACAAAGGCATGCTATTTTAGGAATTTAAGGCTGAGAGAACTCTATGGGGGCTTTCAGAGGCTGTAGAGGGCTTTATACTGTAGGTGTCTGGGTTGACAGTTTCCTCACACATCTTCCGCGGACACACACATACTGTCACATATAGGTCGACTAGTCTGAGCTTCAGAGCAAAGAAGCCATAGGCCTACATATTAGGTTAGGAGTCAATACATGTCAGACTGCATCTTGTGGAGTGTGCAGTCAGTGCATTTGTTCTGGATCCTTTTGTGAAATGATTAAATATATTTACAAATGATTTGCCACTGCTCTTACAAGAAGTTAGAATGACTATGTATGCAGATGATTCCTCTCTCTACATGTCAGCACCCAAACCCAGTGAGGTCACTGACATTCTAAATAAGGAGTTAGTCAGTATCTGAATGGGTGATAAAAATGGTCCTAAATGCATCTAAAATATGGTTGAATGCAAACAGTGTAGTTATTAAGGCAGTCAAACAGGCAAAGCAACAGTACAGAGTCAAAATGGAGTCGCAATTCAACGGCTCAGACACGAGACGTATGTGACAGGGTCTACAGACGATCACGGATTACAAAGGGAAAACCAGCCACGTCGCGGACACTGATGTCTTGCTACCAGACAAGCTAAACATCTTCGCCGCTTTGAGGATAACACAGTGCCATCGACGCAGCCCGCTAACAAGGACTGTGGGCTCTCGTTTTCTGTGGCCGATGTAAGACATTTAAGCATGTTATCCCTCGCAAGTCTGCCGGCCCAGACGGCATCCCTAGCCCGCGTCCTCAGAGCATGCGCAGACCTGCTGGCTGGTGTATTTACAGACATATTCAATCTCTCCCTATCCCAATCTGCTGTTCCCACTTTCAAGATGTCTACCATTGTTCCTGTACCCAAGAATGCAAAGGTAACTGAACTAAATGACTATCGCCCCGTAGCACTCACTTCTGTCATCATGAAGTGCTTTGAGAGGCTAGTCAAGGATCATATCACCTCCACCTTACCTGACACCCTAGACCCACTTCAATTTGCTTACCGCCACAAAAGATACACAGATGATGCAATCATAATTGCACCGCACACTGCCTTATCCCATCTGGACAAGAGGAATACTTATGTAAGAATGCTGTTTATTTACTATAACTCAGCCTCGAACACCATAGTACCCTCCCAAGGTCATCAAGTTTGGGTCTGAAGCCCGTCCTGTGCAACTGGGTCCTGGACTTCCTGATGGGCTGCCCCCAGGTGGTGAAGGTAGGAAACAACACCTCCATTTCACTGATCCTCAACACAGGGGCTCCACAAGGTGTGCATGCTCAGTCCCCTCCTGTACTCCCTGTTCACCCATGACTGCATGGCCACGCAAGCTTCCAACGCAATAATCAAGTTTGCAGATGACACAACCATAGTAGGCCTGATTACCAACAATGACGAGACAGCCTACAGGGAGGAGGTGAGGGCCAAGGCCGGGGGGGTGTGAGAAAAAATAACCTTGAACGTCAACAAAACGAAGGAGCTGATCGTGGACTTCATGAGACAGCAGAGGGAGCACGCCCCTATCCACATTGACGGGGTTCACAGTCCTCGGTGTAGCCATCACTGACTATCTGAAATGGTCCACTCACACAGTGTAGTGAAGGCGCAACAGCGCCTCTTCTATCTCAGGAGGCTGACAATTTGGCTTGGCCCCTAAGACCCTCTCAAACTCTTACAGATGCACAATTGAGAGCATCCTGTTGGGCTGTATCACCGCCTGGTATGGCAACTGCACCGCCTGCAACCGCAGTGCTCTCCAGAGGGTGGTGCGGTCTGCCCAATGCATCACCGGGGGCAAACTACCTGCCCTCCAGGACACCTACAGCACCTGATGTCACAAGAAGGCCAAAAAGATCATCAAGGACATCAACCATCCGAGCCACGGCCTGTTCATCCACTATCATCCAGAAGGTGATGTCAGTACAGGTGTATCAAAGCTGGGACCGAGAGCCTGAATAACAGTTTCTATCTCAAGGCCATCAGACTGTTAAATAGTCATCACTAGCACCTTAGAGGTTGCTGCTCTATATACATAGACATGGAATCACTAGTCACTTTAATAATGTTTACATATTGCTTTGCTCATTTCATATGTATATGCTGTATTCTATTCTACAGTTTTTTAGTCAATGTCACGCCGACATTGCTTGTCCTAATATTTATATATTTCTTAATTCCATTGTTTTACTTTAGATTTGTGTGTATTGTTAATTGTTAGATATTACTGCACTGTTGGAGCTACAGTGGTTCGTCCTTTAAAAGTTGCAGCATACTGCGGCGCAGCTTGCATGGTGCCACAGAATTCTATGGCACGTTATTGAAGTGTTAACCACAGGTACCATTAATGCTAGTTAGTGCTAGTTTGACCACCAGAGGGCATCTTTGAGAAGTATTTGATTGCCTTCAATAATGGCTGTACTAGAGAATTTAAAACCTTTTTTTGTAAGAACATTGTATATGGGACTGATTTTAAGAAACTTTGCTTAATTAATTTGATTAATATTATGGTGTTTCTATTCCAAGAAAAATGAAAAACCCTCTGGGTTTCTGTTAGGACGGAATGGAAAATATGGCGCTGTACAACGTGACACGGTGTTTAGCTAAAGAATCCCCGTGTCGTGCGGGCACGTGGGAGACCGGGGTTCAATTCCCCGATGGGGAGGAAGGAGTAGGCTGTCCTTGTAAAAAATAATTTGTTCTTAACTGATTCCATATGTGTTATTTCACAGTTGTGATGTTTTCACTACTATTCTATAATGTAGAAAATAGTAAAAATCAAGAAAAACCCTGGAATGAGTAGGTGTGTCAACTTTTGAGTGGTACTTGCTTAATTCATTTGATTAATATTATGGTGTTTCTATTCCAAGAATAACGAATAAACCCTCTAGGTTTCCGTTATGATGGAACTTCAATATGCTCTTTAAATAAGACCTACACCACTTTTAACAGCACATTACTCAACACTAGTGAGACTCATGTTGCCTACATTATATCGAAAAATATGACGTGACTCTCCGCCAATAAGTACATACAGAGGATGGGAGGATTCTAAATTAAAACCGAAAGCCACCTCATGGGTCTCCCGTTGGCGGCTGGCACAGGTATCTGGAGATGCGGTGACTTGGACAGCTGCGCCACTGGGGAGGCCCCATCCACAAATATCAAAATACAGAGATGTGTTAGTAAAGGTATATTGTCCTGCTAATAGCCCATAATGGGCTATTATAATACTGTACATGGTGTCCAGGTCAGGATAACTAAAACATTTCTTTATAGAAGACTATATCAGAAAGAATGCTGATATTTATTTTGATCCAAAGCCCCCCCCCCCCCCCCCCCCTTCCTCCTCCTCCTCCCTTCCCGTTGGGCGAGGTCGGTCTTCTGTGCGCGGCTGTGCGGCCCATCCCGTGCCCCCTGCACTCGGGCCTTGAACTTTGCGTGCTTTCAGTGGATACAGCTGGAGAACTGCAAGGCAATCCCATTGTGCGCCACTCGGGAGCCATGACCAATATGTATTGTCCTGCTAATAACAGGGTTAATAATATCTGAGAATATCCAAGGGGCTTTTTATGATTTGAAATACTAATATCACTTTGTTTAAAAAATAATATTTTCGAGATTCCGTTTTCAAATAATGTAAAATGATTGAGGAAAAAGGCCATTCTTGAACATGGGGTGAGACATTGTTACGAATTTGTAAATAAATCCAGTTTGTTATTTAGAATTGTTTTTAAAGGAAGAGAAACCAAAAACCTACAGTCATCTCATGGTTCTCCCAGTCAAGGCCAGCACAGGTATTGAACCAGCATCTATACCAACACAGCTTGCACTGCTATGCAGTGTCTTAGGCCATTGTGCCACTCAGGCATTGTACAACATGACCAGTCGGGAGTGGGCTACACTACTACAGTAAGAGCAAAATAATCCTAACAAAATAAAATAATAAAAACCTTAGTGTAACAACAGTTTCAGTAAGTAATACTGAAGTCGTGCACAATTATCAGTTTCTATTTAGGTTTATGTCGCCCATTTATTGTCAGTTAGAGACACAGTAGGACCCAAAAGCATAATCAGTGCTCTAACTCCCCTTTGCGCTGGTCTGGAGCAATGAAGTGGTGATGCAGGGTACCGTTCTAAACCACAAATGACCTCTTAAGTTCCGCAGCATAATCACAAAACATTTAGTGGAGCAGCCACTGTAGGAACACAAGCATTTCACTTCTCAATAACATCTGTTAAATATGTGTATGTGACCAATACAATTTGATTTGAGATGGTACTGGAGCTAATTTCGCAACCTCTGTCTCTGTGAGCCAGCCTGTTTCACATGGGCCTCTATTTTTATAGGGCCCTAATTAAGGAGCTGTTCAAGTAGAATGGAGAATCACAGCTCCTAAAGTCTCACCCCAAGCCTCTGTGCTTTTCTTTTGAAATACATCTAATTTGAGGAGGCTGGCGGAGTGCACAATCCCATATTTTTTTCTTCACCCATCGCTTGCTTTCCTTGCTTATTCACATGCTTACCCGCATGGGTAGAGTTTCTTCAGAAATGTATTCTTCTGTCTTTATTTTGGGAGGAATTCTTTTCCAATGGGTAAACTGTGGGTGGCCAGCCTTGGCCGTTCTGGACAGTAATCCTGTACATTAGAGAGGAGACTCAATGCCAGACTCCTTTATTTTGTACCTGTAGGTGTTTATTTCCTAATGCACCAATAGTTTTTCACTGACTGTATTTACAATGGAGAACCAGCAGAATCTGTGACCTTCTTCTTAGAGTGGTCTGTGACACACCAAATATAATGTGGCGAACGACCCGTTAAAGATGAATGGAGAAATGCGTCATTCTCTGAGCATGGGGTTTCTTGACCAATCATGCTAATGTTGTCGTGCTGCGTCACATACCATTAGTCACGCACTTCCTTCTAAAAAGTCAGGGTATGATTTGAGAAACTGTTTATTTTGCTGGAAAGTATACATACATTATGTCACGATTTCAAAGCTATATGGTATTACAGAGAACACGTTAATAATCTCTGGAAAGATGTGGAATGTTGTGTGTTTTGTTCATGTAATTCATGCTAATATTTGGTTGTTGATCAAGCGTCCAATTATGACTCGTTTCAGGAAACTAAGTGTATGTCGCGCTCCACTACTTCACAGGAGAGTCATTTGAGCATATACTTTTTTTAATCAAAATGTTTTTTATTTTTGTGGCAGAAATGACTTTGGGAACATGTGTACTTTCATGTGCCTTAATAACAAACTTGTATGCCCTCTGTAAATAAAAAAATACAATTGTTAAATTATGAGTCTAGTTGGTTTAACTATGGAAAAAAACAGGAACCTTCCGCTAACCATGATTGGCTGAGATAATGAGTGGGCTGGACATCCCGAGAGATGGGTTTGGATTGGTCTGCCATGTAGCACGCTTCTGTCTGTAATATGAGCTGGTCAGTAGGTAATCCCTTCTAACGTGGCTTTTTAAAAATATATCACATAGTGGAACTGCGGAAGGGTTGCTCTCCACTTTCTGGAGGACCGAGTTTTGAAATCAGTGGAATGCCCGGTGGAAGTGGAGTATGATAGATTGGTAAGGAGTTGGAGAAAATTTGAGTGTTTGATTGCAAATATGCAGAGGGAGTCAAAGAGAATACACAGAAGGCTGTTGTAGAAAACACCTGTCTCCAGATTACATCTTCAAACTAAGGGCAACCATGGCATCTGTAACCGAGGGATAAGCGGCTATCCATGTATACGGGTAAGATAGTCTAGCTAGCTACATTTTTAGATATTACACATTTCTAATTTTGTCAGTCGTTTTCATTTCAAGTTAAAGATTATTGTTAGCTGGCTGGCTCACTAGCTAAAGTTACATGTATGATCTGTGTAGTATGTTATTCGTATCTGACTCATTTGCACTTCTAGTTATAGCCTAATGTTAGCTAGCTAGCTAACATTGAACCTTTTTGGTTAGCTACCTGCAGATTCATGCATGGTAGCAACATTGAGATGCGACTATTGTTCATTGCTAGCTACATGTCTAAACAGAAGACTCCATTCTGCAAGTAATCATTTCAATAGAATGTTCATGTCACTGCGACAATTGTCGTTAGACAGGGTGCGTTCGTAAATTCTGTCAAGCTATCTACTCTGACTACAGAGCACTCTCGTCTGAGTGTGCCAGAGCGCATAATAACTGGTGAATTTACGAATGCTCAACACCCGTTGAATATGGCCGGTGTCAGTAAACGTCGGCATAAAAAGCGTAATTAAATTGTTGCCAGCAGCACAGTTAGTCACCAACGCTCTTGATAACATAAAAACAGTCTAACCAGCTCTGCTAAGGTGAGTAAAATGATCAGTGAGCTGTTCTCTCATTTGTGCCTGGAAGTAGCTAGCAAGTTTGCCAGTTAGCTTGGGTGCTTTGCTGCTGTTAGGTCAGAACGCTCTGAACGGTCCAAGAGCGAAACTCTTTGAATTTACGAATGGACAATCTGACAACGCTCTGAGTTTACAAACGCCCAGAGCACACTCTGGCACTTTAGATTGTATTTACGAACTCACCCGTAGTATAAACCAGCCTTTAGTCTTGAAATCTGTGGTTGTTTAGTACATGGCCTCACATGTGAATCCTTAAAGAGATGGGTGAGTTTCAGGCTTAATAGGGTGTGAACGATACTGAATGGGTGTAGACAAAGAAGAGCGTTCCAGTACGTGTACCAAAACATTCAAGGGACATTTTCTCAAAAGTGAGGTCACAAGATTATCAATTTTCAAATCAGAATAACTTTCCCATTGTTCCTCAACTGTAGTGTATGATATACCATTTTCTAGCTCTGAGTCTCTGCTTTTATCCAATTTAAAAAACACAATTTCAAATGTTGCTACATAAGATCAAACTGGTCGGTCACAAATGACTACCATTCACTCCTTGACTCTCATTGAAAGTGAACAGTTAGCATTTTCATTGGCATTAAAGCTAATGCTAACTGGATTAGCATATCCTCCTTTCTTAGAATATTTCTGAACACACTGCTTAAAGGTTCACTTCCACCATCTAGTTTGTAGTAAGGCAAAGTGTGCACAACTATCGGGCAAAACAGATGGGGTTTGCTTAGATTGTTGACAACATGTAAACTATATTTTGTCTCAATGTTTATTGAAAACAAATGAATTTGCACAATGAGCACTGAGCAATGAGCACACTCAAATACATCTTAGTTTTTGTTTAGCTAGCTAGCAAATTTTAGCCATATTAGCGTTGACATGAAATCAGTCAAAACGACATGGTATCAACAAGACAGAACTAGCTGAAACGAGCCACCTACGATTCCCCACATGGCGGCAGCTTGTCATTACGACCGTTCAGAATCGTAACACACAGCTTCCGGCCACATTGATGCACGCGCATTTGACGTCAGCCAACCGGTCTATGTAGCCCAAATCATGTTGTTAGAGGTTCACTCTGTAAACGAGGGATGATTCTGTGGCCTCCTGTAAGCAGTTAGGTTAGTGGGCTGTAACCATGGCTGACAAATGGCTCTAAGACCGGAGTAAACATATTACCTTCTTTGCAGTTGGGCATCAAAATTAAACCGGCTCTCTCTTCTTTTGCCTTGCTAGATACTGCCAGATTGTGTTTTCCTTGCTCCCTTTGTCCTGTCATATTAGGGCTGTGGGGATGTAAGCTCCCAGTACCTTTGAACAGCACTGGAAGCCCAGGAGGATTTGTGGTTGTCAGTGTGGGAGCCGAACGGCAGTCCTGGAGTCTCCACTCTTTCATCCTCCATTTCATCTCCCTTTCTTTTAGAAGCCACAGAGAAAATTGTGTGAGAATGTTTGGAGCAACAGCTGAAACTAGTACGCTACAGATATCCCCTGCTGGCGTTTCCCTGGTTCCCAAATCCCAACCAGCTCTATGTAATGCTATACTGTTGGCCACACTGATGGGGTGTAATTGTTGTGTACACAAGGAATGAGCCATAATGAGTTGCTCTGTGGCTGGATGTAAACCTAGACAATCCGTTAAATCTGCTGGAGCATTTGGGTTGACCCTAGTGATTCAGTTCCAAGGTGCTCCCTCGGATAGCATGGGGGCGATGGAATGCTGTGCTGTCCCAGCTCTCAGCTGTGGGCTCTGCGAGCGACTGGTGCAGTTCCAACACTGAATCAGACCTTGACTGTGAGCTTGCTCGCTAGTCCTTCGCCTGCTTATGGAGATATGCTCTACATTTCATTACATCACGCCACAGACACCACCCTAAGCACGATGCACAATGTATAACCCAGGGATGTGGAGTATCGGGAAAAACACACTTCACAAACACGTGTCTCCCTCTCCACTCATGAATATGGATGCTGTTTCTTTACATGCAGTTAAACAGCAGCTGTCCTACTTTGTTCCCTCTCTATCTCGTTCCCGTGCGTTGTTGCTCATTAAAAAAAGACTTCAGCGACCGAGTCTCATAGAGGAGGCATTCCTACAGGCGTCTCCTCAACGTCTCTGGCTGTAGAGAGGAGGGCTTGTCTACAAACAGGTGTCCTTATCCAGCTTGTTGAGCTAGCGTAGTGTTAGCGCGCAGCTGACAGGATCCGTAAGCTATCTATGCCTCATTAAAGTGAGAGGCAAGTTAATGAGGACAAGACATACAGGGGAGGATCCAATCAGTGAGAGAGGGGAGCGAACCTGCAAGTAAGCGTTTAGTTGGACAGAATCTGTTACCAAGTATTCACGCAAAAATAGACGTGATTGTGTCTCAATGTAATCAAGGTATAAAATTCTAATTTTATTTTTTATTATTATTTTAATACAATCACTTTTTGTGCTTAATTGTGGTCAATTTGCAGTGTACATGTTAATTTCCAGCCACCCGACCATTCACTCTGACAAAAATCGGCCTGCGGCTGAATGTAGTTCCCTTCCCCCTGGTGTATACCATGTGTATCCTGTACTTAAGACCACTACACTTGGTAGCCCGACACCAGTTATTTACTTTTTCAAAACAGGTTAGCAGTAAGAGATCAGTGGTAGGCAAGGATTAGATGTAGCTTATCTGGCAAACAACATCGACAAGGCACACCGAGAGGTTTATGTGAGACGCCTTTTGATAAATCACTTATTGATTTGTACTTGTCAGTGTGCAGATCACCTACAGTGGAAGTGGGGGAGAAAGGAGAGACCTAACTCTGGGTTCAGCTAAAATGTTCTCCATCCCACTCTGCACATCAGGCCTTTGCACAACGCTCCTCGAGGCAATGAGTCATCCTAGGCAAAGTCACTGAGCCATTGCACAGATGCACTGCAGAGCCCATAAAGAAAATTAATTTCACTGGCGGCCTCAACCGAAGGAAGTTACAGCCTTTTGTTGTTTTTTTATCAGTGTAGTTTTTCGACCACAAAGGGACTGTATGATGGCTGCCATACAGAGATCACAATAACAGTTTTCAATTTATCCAATGAGGAAACGTGGGACAAAAGGCTGTCTGAATAATTAGTACCTGTTGTAAAACAGCTTTCTGTTTCCAGCTGATAGGCTACGTCAACTCAATCACATTCTAATGGTCTCTTAACAAAGTAATTGCTTGCCTGGATTTAGTATTCGTGCTGGGCATAGCAAAATTGAAATGTTGTATCTTGATTTCAGTTTAGTCATAACCCTATTCTCCCCTGTGTATCCGTTCTGTGACAGTTAAAGCTCCCAGGGAAGTGTTCTGGAGATAATGGGAAGGTGTTGTGTGCTGATTGTGTGCTGCTCACACGGTGTGACCGCCGCAACACCTCCTTTTGGGCCCAATCTCGTCTGGGTACCGAACTGCATTGATTTGAGTGGAAGATCCTTTTTGTTAATCCACCAAATTTGAAGGGCTTTGTCCAAGCCTGGAAGACTCCACTCCCTGCTCCAACATCTCTCCTATCGCTCATCCATTCATTTATTAATTCAGTTATTTCTGGGGCAGCCAGCTTCCCATGTCAGCCAGCCATACCAGCAGTCCCAGATCTATTCACCAGGTCTTTCCCTCCCCACGTCAGCTTCCATAAACTAGACGATGGGATTACCATTGTTTTGGTGCAGGAATATCTGCAGCAATACATGTCTCGAGAGCTCAGAATTGGAATAGATGGATAATCAACGGTATCAATCGTTCCTGACAGTATTGTTTTGTCAGTGATATAAAAGGGACCAACCAACCTAACATGGATAGCTTCTTCAGGTGTTTTCACAAAATCCTGCATTGGAACAAACAACCACAGAGGCTTCATAATGCTGCTCATTGGGCATTGAGGAGCATTATGAAGCCTCTGGGTTTTGCCGGCAAATTAGCTATAATCAGCATTGTAATGGCCGTACCCGTGGGAGGGACAGCGATTCTTTTCAGCCTTTTCAATTGTTCTTCACGTGGGGATCCTCTTCACCGCTGACCTGTATGGCAAATGGGAAATCAATCAAATGTATTTATGAAGCCCTTTTTACATCAGCAGATGTCACAAAGTGCTATACAGAAACCCAGCTTAAAACCCCAAACGGCAAGCAAAGCAGATGTAGTAGCACAGTGGCAAGGAAAAACTCCCTAGAAAGGCAGGAATCTAGGAAGAAACCTAGAGAGGAACCAGGCTCTGAGGGGTGGTCAATCATCTTCTGGCTGTGCCAGGTGGAGATTATATGAGTACATGGCCAGGTAATCCTGGGGCCATGGTCCTAGGGCTCAGGTCCTCTGGGAGGGGAGAGGGAGAGAGAGAATTAGAGGGGGCATACTTAAATTTACACAGGACATCAGATACTGTATAACAGACTGACCCTAGCCCCCCATCCCTTGGCACATAGACTATTGCAGCATAGATACTGGAGGCTGAGACACAAGTGGGTCGGGGGACACTGTGGCCCCGTCCAGCGATACCCAGTGTCACCTTTTTGGGCCCTCACCAGTTTGCATCCCTGCAGAAGGAGAGGCCTCATTTAACACTGTACATTCATCAGGCTTGAGCCATGTTTCAGTCAGGCCAATCACATCAAGATTATGATCAGTGATTAGTTAATTTACTATGACTGCCTTGGAGTTGAGGGATCTAACATTGAGTAGCCCTATTTTGAGATGTGACAGATCACAATTTCTTCCAACAATGACAGAAATGGAGGAGGTCTTTATTCCAGTGAGATTGCTAAGGCGAACACCGCCATGTTTAGTTTTGCTCAACCTAGATCGAGGCACAGACACAGTCTCAATGGGGATAGCTGAGCTGACTACACTGACTGTGCTAGTGGCAGACTCCAGTAAACTGGCTGGCTGGCTAACAGCCTGCTGCCTGGCCTGCACCCTATTTCATTGTGGAGCTAGAGGAGTTAGAGCCCTGTCTATGTTGATAGATGAGAGCACCCGTCCAGCTAGGATGGAGTCCGTCACTCCTCAGCAGGCCAGGCTTGGTCCTGTTTGTGGGTGAGTCTTAGAAAAAGGGCATATTATTTACACATTCTGTATTTTGGGAGCGACAGAAAACAGTTTTCAACCAGCGATGTTGTGAGACTGCAGTAGAGCTCATCACTGCCCCTAACTGGGAGGGGGCAGAGACAATTACTCGATACGGACACATCTTTCTAGCTAATTTACATGCTGAAGCTATGTTGCGCTTGGTGACCTCTGACTGTTTCATCCTAACATCGTTGGTGACGACGTGGATAACAATATCCCTATACTCTATACGCTTGCCAGTTTTAGCCTTAGCCAGCACCCTCTTCAGATTAGCCTTCACGTCGGTAGCCCTGCCCCCTTGTAAACAGTGTATGATCGCTGGATGATTCTTTTTAAGTCTAATACTGCGGGTAATGGAGTCGCCAATGACTAGGGTTTTTAATTTGTTAGAGCTAATGGTGGGAGGCTTCGGCTGCTCAGACCCCGTAACGGGTGGAGGAGAGACCTGAGAATGCTCGGCCTCTGACGCCGACTCGTTGCTGAGTCGTTGAACCGGTTGCAAGTTTCTGTCGGCTGAATGATCGACACCGGTTGAGCATTCCTACAGCATTTCCTTCCAGAAGCCGTGAGAAAATTGTCAGGCTGCGTGGACTGTGCCGGGGGATTTATACTACGATCTGTACTTACTGGTGGCACAGACGCTCTTTCATCCACACTTAAATTGCCCTTGTGTAACGATTGCCTCTGAAGCTTGCAGCACAGCTCTCCTCACCATAAGGCGATAGTTATCTTGTATATTATGAGTACAGCGAATGCAATTAGATGGCATAATGCTAATGTTACTACTTAGCTTTTTCGGCTATTCGAGGTCCTGTAGAACCATGTCCAGATAAAGCGGCAGGGGTGAAAAAGTTGAATGAAAAAAGTCAAGCAAGGAAAAAACGTAGACGTTCTTAAATGTGTTAATGCAGGTTTTAATTAATCTGTTATTAAAAGTAAAAAACGAAAAGTTAACTTCTTATGGGCAGGTGGGACGATAGCGTCCCACCCGGCCAACATCCGGTGAAATTGCAGTGTGAAATTCAAACTACAGAATTATAAATATTTAACTTTCATAAAATCACAAGTGTAATACATCAAAATAAAGCTTAACTTCTTGTAATCCAGCCGCTGTGTCAGATTTCAAAAAGGCTTTACGGGGAAAGCACACCATGCGATTATCTGAGGACAGCGCCCCGCATACAAAAACATGAAAAACATATTTCAACCAGGCAGGTGCGCAACGAGTCAGAAATAGCGATATAATAAATGCCTTACCTTTGATCTTCTTCTGTTGGCACTCCAAAAGGTCCCAGTTACATCACAAATGGTCCTTTTGTTTGATAATGTCCTTCTTTATATCCATAACTGTTTTGCTGGCGCGCTTCAGTCAATAATCCACCTGGTTTCCCTCCATCAAAATGCATACAAAATGAATCCCAAACGTTACTAATAAACTTTTCCAAACAAGTCAAATAACGTTTATAATCAAACCTTAGGTACCCAAATACGTACATAAACGATACGGTTTAAGACGGAGAATCGTTATTGTCTTTGCCGGAGAAAAATACCAAAGAACGCGCGCACTTCCACGAGCTTGGAAACACTACAGCCAAAATGGGAGCCACCTAGAAAAACTACAATTTCTGGCTCGTTTTTCCAAAAACCAGCCTGAAACTCTAAAGACTGTTGACATTTAGTGGAAGCCCTAGGAACTGCGATCTGGGAGGATTTTGCCTTATAATAAAAGTGACAGCCATTGAAAACAGTGGTAGGCTGATTTTTTTTTGGGGGGGGGATGGTTTGTCCTCGGGGTTTCGCCTGCCATATCAGTTCTGTTATACTCACAGACATAATTTTAACAGTTATAGAAACTTTAGAGTGTTTTCTATCCACATCTAACAGTTTATATGCACATCCTAGATTCTGGGCCTGAGTAACAAGCAGTTTACTTTGGGCACGCTTTTCATCCAGACGTGAAAATACTGCCCCCTACCCAAGAGAAGTTAAGCAGATGGCAAAGTAGCAACAAGCAGCAGACAAGTCCAGAAGTTAACTTGACAGTCAACTTCATCAATCATATCCCACTGTAATCGGTTGATGGAGCACCTTGGAACAGCAGTTTGAAACATAAGTTTGGGTATACAGTAGGCATATTACCCCGTGTTGCTTGTCATGACAACGCATCTGGGGTCTCTTCCCATTTTTGGTTTGCTTTCTCACTTAACCTTTTATGTTAGATGTGAAACTTTCATTGAGTGTGTGCTGTAGCAGAAAAGGGACCAAAATCTGACAAGGGAATTGTCACTTTTCTGGCACAATGTTATATTGGCACACAAAGGAGACGGTTGGCAGTGATTGGACAGAGGTGAACCTGGCCTAAACACCATTCCTGACATTTAAGGAGAGAATTGCTGAGTCACTCCCAACAGTGAGCCTATTGAAAAAGCTAGCTACCTGTTGCATGACAGTATGAGTGGAGATGAAAGGATTTGATTGAAGCTTTGTTGTCACAGGCTGTATTTGATTAAGCTTAATGTTCAATCTGTGGGGATGTTTTTGACCAATCAAAGGGCCACTAAACAACCATAAACGTAACATATTGTCGGCTACAGTATACTTAGTTATCCTCGTTATTTTATAATCTCGTCAATGATGGCAAAGCATAATTCAGCATCCTTACCATTTTAGGCTACTCTACAAAAACAAGCACACTCGTGCTTTTCATTGTAGTCTTTTTCTCTCTCAAGACAATCATATTAGTCATGCTTTTATACACTTTTTGTTCAGTGGTGTCAGGGTTTGTTGCCTTTGTCTGAATATCCTGTCCAAATCCTTTCTGAGCAACTGCATTCTGAGCATTTAATGCAGCAACCGACTTCTCCATCACTGCTTTCTGAGTACTCACGCTTTCTTTATCGCTCTCTCTTTCATTCTCTCTCCCCCCCTCTGTCTCTCTGTATCTCACACTTTATTTTCCACCCAGGCAATGAATGGTGCCTGCGCTCTCTTTTCACTGTCCTTCCTGCTGGCTTTCACTCCTCTCTCGAGCTCTCTCTCGATCACTCAATGTAATGTAGGGCCTCTTTGTTACCATCTTTTTCTTGATGTATAAATTAATACATTTAATCATTTTTGATTGTGACATGATTATTTTACCCCCAAAAATTCTATGCTAGAATTATTTTATTATACAGTGCATTCGGAAAGTATTCAGACCACTTGACATTTTCCACATTTTTTTACATTAGACTTATTCTAAAATTAAATTGTCCCCCCCCCCCCCAATCAATCTACTCACAATACCCCATAAAGACAAAGCAAAAATAGTTTTTTGAACAATTTTGCTAGTTTATATAAAATAAACTGAAATCACATTTACATAAGTATTCTGACCCTTTTCTCAGTACTTTGTTGAAGGACCTTTTGCAGGGATTACAACCTGGAGCAGGTTTTGATCAGGGAAATCTCTGTACTTTGCTCTGTTCATCTTTCCATCGATCCTGACTAGTCTCCCAGTTCCTGCCGCTGAAAATCATCCCCACAGCATGATGCTTCCACCACCATGCTTCACCGTAGGGATGGTGCCAGGTTTCCTCAAGACGTGAGGCTTGGCATTCAGGCCAAAGAGTTCAATCTTGGTTTCATCAGACCAGAGAATTCTCATTGTCTGAGAGTCCTTTAGGTGCCTTTTGGCAAACTCCAAGCGGGCTGTCATGTGCCTTTTACTGAGGAGTGGCTTCCATCTGGTTTGGTGGAGTGCTGCTGAGATGGTTGTCCTTCTGGAAGGTTCTCCCATCTCCACAGAGGAACTCTGGAGCTCTGTCAGAGTGACCATTGGGTTCTTGGTCACCTCCCTGACCAAGGCCCTTGTCCCCCGATTGCTCAGTTTGACTGGGCGGCCAGCTCTTGGAAGAGTCTTGGTGGCTCCAAACTTCTTCAATTTAAGAATGATGGAGGCCACTGTGTTCTTCGGGGCCTTCAATGCTGCAGAAATGTTTTGGTACCCTTCCCAGATCTGTGCCTCGACACAATCCTGTCTCTGAGCTCTACGGACAATTCCTTCAACCTCATAGCTTGGTTTTTGCTCTGACATGCACTGTCAACTGTGTGTGCCTTTCCAAATCATGTCCAATTGATTGAATTTACCATAGGTGGACGCGAATCCAGTTGTAGAAACATTTCAAGGATAATCAATGGAAACAGGATGCACCTGAGCTCATTTTTGAGTCTCATAGCAAAGGGTCTGAATACTTATGTAAATAAGGTTTTTCAGTATTTTCCTTTTTGAAATTTGCACCAAAAAATATGTTTTCGTTATTGAGATATTTCCCAAAATATTTTTTCAAAATGTGGAAAATGGGAAGGGGTCTGAATACTTTCAGAATGCACTGTATTTTTATATTTTTATTTAACTAGGCAAGTCCGTTGAGAACAAATTCTTATTTACAATGACGGCCTACCGGGGAACAGTGCCTTGTTCAGAGGCAGAACGACATATTTTTACCTTGTCAGCTCGGGGATTCGATCCAGCAACCTTTCGGTTACTGGCCCAATGCTCTAACCACTAGGCTACCTGCTGCCCCATATAGTGTAGATGTAAGTGTGTAATTGCTTAGGTTCCATCCTGAAACCTTTTCACTATTTTTGTTTTTGCGGCCCTGTCTGCTTAGTGCAGTCAGGGTTGGTCTCTGGATTTTTTTTGCAGGAAACCTGACACCTTTAAGGACTATTTCTGGACTTCATTTGTCCACAGCCAAATGATTTTGCTGCACACTGTACTTGTTAGTGTGATAATACCCTGCAAATGAGAAGTGTAGGTCAAAGCCTTGGGCAGCAGTCTAAATGGACTTTTCTCAAAGTGGTATGGTGATTTAGACCAGTAATTAGTACATTTTTAACATTTCTTGAGCTTTGAAATAGATACAGTTAAGCTTCTTAAAACACGATTTAGGACTAATTCCTAATTGACTTATCCAACACACATGTCTCTACTACTAAGTCTACATATTTTACACAGAGGGCAGGGGTCATTCCATATGGATGAATGGAACATTGTGAAGGGCCATTTGCCAAATCAATAACATTTATTTAGTTAAATTGTGTTTTTCTAGCATTAAAGGAGAACACCACCCAAAAACGACCTTTTGGTATTTGTTTCATTAGTCCGTTGTTGACATAGTCCCAAAACGTTTTGCTTGTCAGAAATGTCTCTCTGGCTTTCACTGCTCGCCCTCTATCTCTCTCTTTCTCTCTGTGTGTATCTCTCACACTTTACTTTGCCCCCAGGCAATGAATGGTTCATGCTCTCACTTCTTTATTTTCACTGTGACCTACCCTCTGTCCTTCCTGCTGGCTTTCACTGTTCTCTCTCTTGTTCTCTCTCTTGTTCTCTCTCTTGTTCTCTCTTGTTCTCTCTCTTGTTCTCTCTCTTGTTCTCTCTCTTGTTCTCTCTCTTGTTCTCTTGTTCTCTCTCTTGTTCTCTTGTTCTCTCTCTCTCTCTCTCTCTCTCTCTCTCTCTCTCTCTCGTTCTTGCCCTCCTCTCTCTCTCTCTCTCTCTCTCTCTCTCTCTCTCTCTCTGTCTCTCTCTCTGTCTCTCTCTCTGTCTTTGCCATGCAGTTCACACCGTGTCTATGGGCTTCTGTAATTGCCTATTTGCACAGTTGAAGTTTGTTGATCAGCTTAACCTTTGTCTTGTCTTAAAGCGGAAGATGCAATTTGTAATGTTGAATGGATCGTCTCGTGTGTGTGTGTGCTCGTGCGGCACAATTCTATTTGTGCCCTTTGGCATCAGTGTTTGCTGTGATTTACGGGACAGAAAGCATGTGCTGGATGCCTCATACGTGATGCACTGGGTCCCAGACGTCCGGCTTGTATAGACTATCTACTGTGGGATTTAACCTCCCATGTAATGTCGGCTACACACATAACGTCCTATTCATTATTCAGAACATTGACGGAATGTTAACATGCTTAATTTGTGCTTGTTTTGTAAATGTATACCTGAATTGTAGCCTCTTTTCCATCATAAAGGAGACCATGATCTTTCAATGTAGTTGAATTGATAAGTTGAACATATTGTCACGTCTTTCATGTAATTAACCTGAATGTTTTTCATCTTTTATTTATCTATGCCGTATCCATGTATTTCAATGTCTGTGACTGCCATGTGGATGTTAGTAAAAACTTTACTTTGGATATGACATTTGTTATGGTTTGACCGTGTGTCAGTATGGCTGTATGTAACAGATACTTAGTCGGATATCTGCTGGCCTGACAATACCTCGGATGAGGTCATGCTCTGTAGAGACAGAACCCGGCCCCCCCCAGCTTGTTCACATTAGTGTGGGTCAGCCATGGCAGGAAACACAGTCAACTTTATCGACAGTCGGATCACATTCCAAACACACACACACAGCCTTTCTAGGACACCGTTATCCAAATTGCTGCCTCTGTAATGGTGCAATACTGTGAAGTGTTGCAATTCACAGATGTTTTAGGTTGTCACAAATAGACAACCACATGCATGCGTTCAAGTCTAATAAAAAGGCATGCTTCTCATATGCCTCAAATACAGCACTTTCCCATTTTCCGCTCAGTAGACAAAAATGAAACGAATCAGAGGTCATTTAGTTAAAAATAATCTTGATGGATGCACCATGCCACCCCCTATCCCCTCTTCTGGAGTCCTAAAAGTCAACCCTGGGCTTTGTTGTACTTTTCTCTAGTTGTGTGCTTCCTTTATTAGCTCTGCTCCAGTCTGTAAAATTCCTCCACCCCAGCAGCTGAAGCTTAACCACATGGCTTCACACACTGGACATTAGCCTAGGAGAGAGAGGATAAGATGTACTTTATTGTTCATTCACTTCGAGAACAGAAATGTCTTTATGCTCACAATCCAACACCCCAAGACACAGACACATACCGAGGGGCTGGACGCATTGGGTCTCTTTCTGACAGGGCGACTATACCAGACACGAGGCTATAAAGCAGAGGTGTGGACTCGAGTCACATGACTTGGTCTCGAGTCACAAATATGATGACTTGCAACTCGACTTTGACTTTAACAACAACGACTCGTGACTTAACTTGGACTTGAGCCTTATGACTCGAACTGACTTGATACCCTCCCCAAGTCCAAATAATACAAATTATGCTATTAAAAAAGTGTGCAGCGCATCAACTCTTCATTTAACGGATTACAGTTTGAATCGGACAGCAGCCAATCAAATTGTGCCAGCGGAGAAAAAGTTGTGCGTGGCAGTGCAGACGAACGTCGGCAGGTGAATTCAGATGGAGCCCTTGGAAAGATGATACCCCAAATTATTATTTTCAGATATTAAGACGACGCTGTATCAACAAAAAAACGGATTGCGACTTGCAAAACATGCGGTAAGAAAATTAGACTGAGGCGCAACAATTTCAAACTTTGTTCGACATTTGAAGCTGCACAAAGAACGGTAAGTCGTGGCTAATATAGCCGACAGCTACATATAACTTTGCTAGTGTAGCATGTAGGCTAACGTAACGTTAAATCAATGAGCCTCCACAGTCAGTCAGTCAGTGCGGGAACATGATCATTGCACCCGAGATTGCGCTACAACTGGCCAGGCAGTTGGAAGCCTAAATCCTGCCTGACGTTACTGCTGTTCTTGAAACCATTGACATACGTTAGCCTACTGTAACCACACACAGAGAGGGTGTTTGTGTGTTACGGTTGGGCGATTGTGTACAAGCCTACATCGCCTGAGTGCGCCCCCATAGCGATCCTCGATAGTCGATCACTATTGGGGGGGGGGGGGGGGACTTGCTCATGGCTACCCATGTATTTCCATGGAAATATAATGTTTATTTGGAAAGTAATAAATATTTTTCAAAGCATTCATGATTTGCTTAAATATAATATACTAACTATTACTCTTGTTAAAAATATGAAATGGTATTCCATTTGGTGAAGAGCACATTAGGACTTGAGACTTGACTTGAGACTTGTCGGTCTTGACTTGAGACTTGACTCGGACTTGCCTTTCTTGACTTGGGATTTGAGACTTACTTGTGACTCGTAAAACAATGACTTGGTCCCACCTCTGCTATGTGTTCACCCATAAAATGATTCTTTCCTTCAATGTTTATGAACATATGTTCAGTCAATAGACAAGTGCATCAGAAAAACAATAGTGCAAACCCGATATATAGTTCAAAAGTTACAATTTACTCAGAATTTAACATGATTAGAGTGACTAGAATAACATTACAGCCGATGTGCCCTCTTGCTGAGCAGAAGAAATGTCAGCTCACAGAGAGAAGCACAAGATTGAACTTCACTCAACATTCTAGAGCAAAAACATTTCTGTAAGAAACCAAACGATAGAGCCTTTTGTTTCTAGTTTTTAGTATTCGTCTCAGGCTTTTGGCAGTAGGTGCACTCGATTCAGCTGCCCTGCGAGCCGAGTAGGCGAACTGCTGCCATTTTGAACCATTACAAGTGTCTGAATTGACAAACTCTGCCTTCCCGGCAGGCCTGGTGAGCGAATCAAGTGCACTGTAGGCCTACCGCTGGCCAATGGGATGGCTCAGATGACCGTGTCTGCAGTAACGTAGCAGGCATTAAAGAAAGCTACAGCTAAGTTGATACTGTGAATTTTCTAAACATTTAAAACATGACTAGAGGGAGACTATCAAATTGTATTGGTCACATACACGTGTTTAGCAGATGTTATTGTGGGTGTAGTGAAATGCTTATGCTTCTAGTTCCGACAGTGAAGCAATATCTAACAAGTAATATCTCACAATTTCAGAACAAATACCTAATACACACATCTAAGTAAAGGAATGGAATTAAGAATATATAAATATATGGATGAGCAATATCAGAGAAGCGTAGAATAAGATATAATACAGTGTATATACATCGGAAGTTTACATACATCAAATCAAATTTATTTATATAGCCCTTCGTACATCAGCTGATATCTCAAAGTGCTGTACAGAAACCCAGCCTAAAACCCCAAACAGCAAGCAATGCATGTGAAAGAAGCACGGTGGCTAGGAAAAACTCCCTAGGAAAAACTCCCTAGAAAGGCCAAAAACCTAGGAAGAAACCTAGAGAGGAACCAGGCTATGAGGGGTGGCCAGTCCTCTTCTGGCTGTGCCGGGTGGATATTATAACAGAACATGGTCAAGATGTTAAAATGTTCATAAATGACCAGCATGGTCAAATAATAATAATCATAGTAGTTGTCGAGGGTGCAACAAGCACGTCCGGTGAACAGGTCAGGGTTCCTTAGCCGCAGGCAGAACAGTTGAAACTGGAGCAGCAGCACGGCCAGGTGGACTGGGGACAGCAAGGAGTCATCATGCCAGGTAGTCCTGAGGCATGGTCCTAGGGCTCAGGTCCTCCGAAAGAGAGAAAGAGGGAATTAGAGAGAGCATATTTAAATTCACACAGGACACCGGATAAGACAAGAGAAATACTCCAGATGTAACAGACTGACCCTAGCCCCCCGACACATAAACTACTGCAGCATAAATGCTGGAGGCTGAGACAGGAGGGATCAGAAGACACTGTGGCCCCATCCGATGATACCCCCGGACAAGGCCAAACAGGCAGGATCTTAGCCAAATACATGTAAACTCAGTTTTTCACAATTCTTGACATTTAATCCTAGTAAAAATCCCCAGTCTTAGGTCAGTTAGGATCACCACTTTATTTTAAGAATGTGAAATGTGTGAATAATAGAGAATTATTTATTTCAACTTTCATTTCTTTCATCACATTCCCAGTGGGTCTGAAGTTTACATACACTCAATTAGTATTTGGTAGCATTGCCTTTAAATTGTTTAACTTGGGTCAAACGTTTCAGGTAGATTTCCTTCCACAAGCTTCCCACAATAAGTTGGGTGAATTTTGGCCCATTCCTCCTGACAGAGCTGATGTAACGGAGTCAGGTTTGTAGGCCTCCTTGCTCGCACACGCTTTTTCAGATTGAGGTCAGGGCTTTGTGTTGGCCACTCCAATACCTTGACTTTGTTGTCCTTAAGCCATTTTGACACAACTTTGGAAGTATGCTTGGGGTCATTGTCCATTTGGAAGACCCATTTGTGACCAAGCTTTAACTTCCTGACTGACATCTTGAGATGTTGCGTCAATATATCCACATAACTTTCCTCCCTCATGATGCCATCTATTTTGTGAAGTGCACCAGTCCCTCCTGAAGCAAAGCACCCCCACAACATGATGTTGCCACCCCCGTGCTTCACGTTTGGGATGGTGTTCTTCGGCTTGCAAGCCTCTCCCTTTTTCCTCCAAACATAATGATGGTCTTTATGGCCATTATGGCCATTTTTGTTTCATCAGACCAGAGGGCATTTCCCCAAAAGTACGATCTTTGTTCCCATGTGCAGTTGCAAACAGTACTCTGGCTTTTTTATGGTGGTTTTGGAGCAGTGGCTTCTTCCTTGCTGAGCGGCCTTTCAGGTTATGTCAATATAGGACTCGTTTTACTGTGGCTATAGATACTTTTGTACCTGTTTCCTCCAGCATCTTCACAAGATCCTTTGCTGTTGTTCTGGGATTGATTTGCACTTTTTGCGCCAAAGTACGTTCATCTCTAGGAGACAGAACGTGTCTCCTTCCTGAGCGGTATGCCGGCTGCGTGGTCCCATGGTGTTTATACTTGTGTACTATTGTTTGTACAGATGAACGTGGTACCTTCAGGCGTTTGGAAATTGCTCCCAAGGATGAACTAGACTTGTGGAGGTCTGCAAAAAAAATTCTGACGTCTTGGCTGATTTCTTTTGATTTTCCCATGATGTCAAGCAAAGAGGCACTGAGTTTGAAGGTAGGCCTTGAAATACATCCACAGGTATACCTCCAATTGACTCAAATGATGTCAATTAGCTTATCAGAAGCTTCTAAAGCCATGACATAATTTTCTGGAGTTTTCTGGGCTGTTTCAAGGCACAGTCAATTTAGTGTATGTAAACTTCTGACCCACTGGAATTGTGATACAGTGAATTATACGTGAAATAATCTGTCTGTAAACAATTGTTGGAAAAATACTTGTCATGCAGAAAGTAGATTTCCTAACTGACTTGCAAAACGATAGTTTGTTGACAAGAAATTTGTGGAGTGGTTGAAAAACGAGTTTTAATGACTCCAACCTAAGTGTATGTAAACTACCAACTTCAACTGTATAATCTGAGGCTAAATTGGTTCTTCTGTGGTCAATCCGAACACAAACCAGTAGTTTCTCCCTTTTTAAAAAAACACTTCGTTGTCAATCCCTATGGATATACTGTATTACTTTCTTTCAACCGACTGGATCGTACAAGCGAACGTCATCTCTTTTGAGTATTGATTTTCCTATAGAGTAACCTGTGGGGCTTGCCTGGCCACTGCATATTTAATGGTCCATAATGCAATGTGCTCCCAAAGTCATCTGCAGAGATTTGAATTTCTTCGATCGTCCCATTCTTTGATCAACACCCCTCACCCCCTGAACTTCCAGTGTGTTTTTCCAGACATCCAGTGTGTTTCTCCAGACATCCAGTGTGTCTCTCCAGACGCCCGGTGTGTTATTCCAGACGCCCGGTGTGTTATTCCAGACGCCCGGTGTGTTATTCCAGACGCCCGGTGTGTTATTCCAGACGCCCGGTGTGTTATTCCAGACGCCCGGTGTGTTATTCCAGACGCCCGGTGTGTTATTCCAGACGCCCGGTGTGTTATTCCAGACGCCCGGTGTGTTATTCCAGACGCCCGTGTGTTATTCCAGACGCCCGGTGTGTTATTCCAGACGCCCGGTGTGTTATTCCAGACGCCCGGTGTGTTATTCCAGACGCCCGGTGTGTTATTCCAGACGCCCGGTGTGTTATTCCAGACGCCCGGTGTGTTATTCCAGACGCCCGGTGTGTTATTCCAGACGCCCGGTGTGTTATTCCAGACGCCCGGTGTGTTATTCCAGACGCCCGGTGTGTTATTCCAGACGCCCGGTGTGTTATTCCAGACGCCCGGTGTGTTTCTCCAGACGCCCGGTGTGTTTCTCCAGACGCCCGGTGTGTTTCTCCAGACGCCCGGTGTGTTTCTCCAGACGCCCGGTGTGTTTCTCCAGACGCCCGGTGTGTTTCTCCAGACGCCCGGTGTGTTTCTCCAGACGCCCGGTGTGTTTCTCCAGACGCCCGGTGTGTTTCTCCAGACGCCCGGTGTGTTTCTCCAGACGCCCGGTGTTCCGCCTGTTTCTCCAGACGCCCGTGTGTTTCTCCAGACGCCCGGTGTGTTTCTCCAGACGCCCGGTGTGTTTCTCCAGACGCCCGGTGTGTTTCTCCAGACGCCCGGTGTGTTTCTCCAGACGCCCGGTGTGTTTCTCCAGACGCCCGGTGTGTTATTCCAGACGTCCGGTGTGTATTGGGATTCAGTGACGTCGGAGGAGCAGATGCACTGTCCTCTGGCAAGGTCGGACGTTTTATGGGGATTTTGCTGCATCAGGTATTCGTGTGATGCCCGGTTCGCTTGGCCCCTCGCTGCCTGCCTCTCTGGCAGACACACAAACGCGCACACATTTTCTCACACAGATCACATGCTTTCTCTCTCTCACACACACACACACACACACACACATACTCCTTTTGACACAAAGTATGTGACACATGCATTAACTCTGTCATACATTCTGAATGTTTCTATCACTCACTCACTCACTCACTGAGAAGTAGAAGTGTGAGTCAACCCACAACCTCCCGTAGCACCACATGGACTCATATGTCCAATGATTTCAGAAGGGAAGTTGACAGTAGGTTGAATGTGAGTGGTATTATGACACCAGGTCCCACTCATGTCCCGCTCAGTTCATATTAATACCTCCCCCATGAGGTTACTACTCATCACTCACTGAGATGACCGCATGCCCCAGTATAGAAGGAAACTGTCTGCCAACTCTTATACAAATCCTGGTATGAGTGAATTCAGGAAGAGACCCTGTTCCCTACATGCAACTACACAAGTCTCATTGCACTATAAGTGTTTGTATGTTTGTCGAGTGGGTTCTCTGAAGTACTTGAGAGCTCCAAATCGGTCCGCAATGGTGGGTAACGTCTCACCACCGCTGTCACACACACACACACACACACACACACACACACACCAGAACATGAGGGGAGAGTGTGTGGACATCCAGCGCGAGCCGTGTCTGTCGTGACATGTGGGAGTTTATTTCTTCCTTCCATTCTTTTCCTTATCTTTTGTTTCCTCCTGCCATTCTTCCTATGATGTTGCTTCTCTCTGCGTCCGCCTCCCTTTCGGATACAGAGCAGCGACGTTCAGGGAGGCCTTGTTGTGTGTGGGCTTTTCCTCTCCTCTCTTCTGTGTTCATCACGCTCGATCTTGTCCTCCTCTTCTCCTGTGTTCCTCTCCTCCTCTACGGCGGTCTGTGCTTTAATCCTGTCCACAACAACACCGTGACAAAATCGGACACCGTTTGACATTCCTTGTGTTGATGTACTTTAAGCGTAACGTCGGCCCTGTGAAGAACACTGCTTTTGTTGATCCTGTAAAATGCACAGCAGTGACAGTGAACAGATTGTCCTTGGTTGTCACTATCTCGTTGAATAGCATTGGCGGATTTCCCTGCCTGCAATCCTTTTAAATATGACACCAAACTAATGCAATATGGTTAAATGAAAGGCATCTGGTAAGAAACGACCTGTATTCTATTTGGTTGGCATCAACTGGTAAGGCACTGATATTTCGATTCATTAAAAACGTAGCAAATAACGTGTGGGGTATCTCCAGTTTCTGAGGAATTAAAGGTTTCATGTTTTTGAATGCTTCTGTACATTAGGTTTGTTTCACCCAATAGGCTACATGTTTTTTTTCTTCTCAAAGATGATATAAAATGTAGTGCTGTAGTTTTACCATCTCCACAGCCGTCTATTGGTACTTGTTGGCGTTGCTTATCTAGCATAGTGGGGGTTAAATTAATTTCATCTGCAGCTCGTTGAATGTGACCTCCCCCCCGGGCTACAAGCACACAAATAACAGATTATCCTTCTCGTTCCTCTGTTCCCCTTGTCAATCTTCCCCCTCACCTTCCTCTGCACACGTCTCTTTTTCACTGTCATGCTGTCGATTTCGCTCTCCCTCGCTCCCTTCCGTCTATCTTCACCTACCTCTCCACATTCTCCCTCCTCCCTCCCACTCTGACAGGCTACTCCTGCGGTGAGTCAGTATCATGGAGGTAGGCAGTGGGGCTGCTGCAGCAGTGGGGAGTGCAGCTCTAGGACTGCTCGGCGCCACGGAAGCAGCCAGCCATGACATCTCCGACAGGTAAGACCTAGCAGCACGACGCGCTCACCTCTACTCCTCTATAGCTGCCCTGGCCAAAGGGGGCTTCTCAAACCACAACCTAGTTTTCAAAGCAGGTGGAGCTGTGTATTTGGCTGTGTATACTGAGAGAGTAAAGGCATGCATTTGTGTGTCTCTCTCTCTCTCTGTCTCTGTCTCTGTCTCTGTCTCTGTCTCTCTCTGTCTGTCTCTCTCTCTCTCTCTCTCTCTCTCTCTCTCTCTCCTCGTCTCATTCTCTCTCGTCTCTCTATCTCCTCTCTCTCCTCGTGTCCTCTGTGTCTCTGTTGTCTCTCTCATCTCTGTGTGTCCTCTCTCTGTGTGTCACTCTCTCTCAGCTCTCTGTGTCTATCTCTCTCTCTCTCTCACTCTCTGTGTGGGGTGCTCATCTCTGTGTGTGTGTCCCTCTCTTCTCTCTGTGTCTCTCGCTCTCTCTCACTCT